>NW_006262274.1:837334-880983 GCF_000493195.1 Citrus x clementina
GCAGCAGCTTTGAGTTTGATGACCAAATTAATAATTTATCAACAGGGTTCGCTACGTTACATTTAATGTAACGTACACTCAGCCTGTAAAATTTTATCTAATTTTTTATATTTTATATTATTTATATTTTATTTATGAATATTATAAATTTTTTGAAATGTAAAATTTCGTTTAACCCCTTATACTCAATTTTATTTTTTTTAAATCTTAAAGTATGAATTCGCCCATATAATATTAAATTCTCAAAATAACCTCCATTTAATTAAAAAATATAATTATTGTTAAATGAATTATAATTATAATTATTATTTTATTATAATCATAAATATTTTTTTAATAGATTATTGTTATTATTAATAACAAGAATAAAAAGAATTATAATTAATTAATCTATTAACAATAATTAATAATATTTTTTATTAATTTGTTAATAATAATAATAATAATCATCATCATCAATGATAATTAACATATTTATGATTATAATAAAATATGAAAGGAGAGCAGAGACTTTTATTTTAAATAAACTAGTTCCGATTAACATATTTATGATTATAATAATATTTTTTGAGTTGTTTGGGCAAGGGGGTCTCATGCGTTTGTGGACTTTTAGGCTGCCAGGAGAGCGGAGACTGGAAAAATACCTTACGTTTAGATAGTGACTTGTGTGTGAGTAATAACAATTTTTATTATAAAAATAAGTTTTATAATTAATATTAAAAAAATCTAGATAATCATTAATTATTATTATTATTATTAACAAATTAATAAAAAATATTATTAATTATTGTTAATAGATTAATTAATTGTAATGCTTTTTATTCTTGTTATTAATAATAACAATAATCTATTAAAAAATATTTATGATTATAATAAAATAATAACTATAATTATAATTCATTTAACAATAATTATATTTTTTAATTAAATGGAGGTTATTTTGAGAATTTAATATTATAGGGGCGAATTCATACTCTAAGGTTTTAAAAAAATAAAATTGAATATAAGGGGTTAAACAAAATTTTACATTTTAAAAAATTTATAATATTCATGAATAAAATATAAATAACATAAAATATAAAGGACTAGATGAAATTTTACAGACTGAGTGTACGTTACATTAAATGCAACGTAGGCGGACCCCAACCGACATCTTAACTTCATATTAACCCAATAATTGATAGGAAAATAACAAAAAATAATAATAATGAAAGTTGTTAATTCTAACACCTGTTGAACAAAAATTATTGATAAAAAAATCTCCCTCACCAGCCAATTTAATTAAATCTTAGTTCAGAAGTCAAACTGAAATTGAGAAATCAAACACAAATTGAGAAATGATGATCCAGTGGGGAGAAGGAGACAGGCGCAGCGGGAGCAGAGCAGTATTGTCAAGCAAAACAGTGGTCGGCAAGCTTTCGTGTCAGACGGCACAATGGCGGTGGAGCTATAGTTTGCACGATGTGATGATGGTTGAGCTGGGTGTCTTGCAACAAAGCAAAAGAGCATGGTGGCGATGGGACAAAGAACAACCCCGGTACGTAGAGACGAGATTTGGGGAAGACGGCCAAAGTTTTCTTGAGTTCTTCGTTCTTTGTGTTTCAATTTTGAGATTGTAAGCAAACGCGCATAAACCCAATCCTATCGACGGGTTTAGTTTTTTATTAAATACGAAACAAATGCCAAACATAATATAATAATATTTTAATACAAATTCATGATGCGTGCCAAACACGCACTAAAGTGCATTCCCATTCTAAAGAAAGCCACCTTGGAAACTCTAGTTTAAAAAAAAAAAAAAAGACAAAATGGCAAGATTTGCTCTAATTACAATTCAAAATGTCACACCTGTAGGCTGTAGCCGTAATTTATATCTACACTTCCGGAGCAAAATGCATACAGATCTAGAAAGGAAACAAAACACAAATAGCTACGGGCATTATATCAGTCTGTCATTTCTTCCTTAAAATGAGTGTCAAGCTTACTCTCTTCATCCTGTGGCTTAGCATCCAACTTCTCAAGACTATTGCATCTCTTTCCAGCAATGGCATCTCCTATTGTCGAATTTGCAGACAATGAAACCAAAGCAATACTCTTCCCAATTGCATCAACATCTCTGGTTCCACAGTACAGACCCCGGCTCCCAGTAACAAACATACTCTGTGTCTCATTAGCACTGGTCAAGACAGCAGGCAGTACACCCATCAATTGAGGGTTGGTCTGGCTTGAACTGCTAATGAGCAGCCTCAGGGTCTCCCTCGCACCATTTTCCACCACAGAATCACCCTCAGGTATCAAAGGGTTCACAAGTTTTGCGTGCAAAGGAGGGATAGTTGTTGAAATGGCTGGACCAGCACTTACCAGGTAGCCTTGACCAGATGAGCAAACATCAATAACTGGAACATGAACAATTGGATCACAAATTAAAGGCGTGAAAGTTGGGATCTGCTGAGAACTTGTCACTTGCAACCGAACCAATGGATCAGGCAGGAATGCTGGGAAATCTAGTGCAGGAATATCAGCAAGACTGCGTGGTGGCGTTGACTTCAACAAACTAGAGGATCCGTTGGCTGATAATAAAGAAGAAGGTGGTGGCACTGAAAGTGACTCACTTGATGAGCTTAGTGGGAGTTGTGGAGGTATAGCCGGATATTGAAGTGATGATGAACTTAGGGGACACCAGCAGTAGTAAGGAGAGAAAAGAGGTGATCCAATGGAAGGTACTTGAGATGCGAGGCTTGAAATTGGAGGGACAGCCAACTTCCCTAGTGATTTCAGAAAGCTTGAAGAAAGTTGGCAACTTTTGGCTTCGCGGTTGCTGTCAGTTTCAGATTGATTCAAGTACGGTTCATCAGTAGTTACTGGTAAAGTCGCTGTCAGGTTGTCAACTGCTGACGAAAAACCATCCCCACGCCGCCTTAATTTTTCTCTAGCAGCACTTCTTAAGGAGGATGAGTTTCTGGGCAGGCCCTCTTTGAAGGAACTAGATCTCGGACTAAGGCTACCCTGGTAGAGCGAATTCGCCTTTAATGGTTGAGTGCCAGAACTCCGGGATCGGAGGGATTTTAGTGATATCGATGAACATTGAGCATTTGGAATTGAATCAGATAAAGCAGATGTGGTAACAAAGGAAGGAGAAAGTGAACTCGGGCAACCTGCTCGGGCATTGATCAGCGATGATGATCCCGCCAAGTAGGCACGGAGGTGCGTTGCTAGATTTCCAAGGCGTGACTCACTGATTCCAGTTAATTCAGCAATTGATGGTTTCCTCATGATTAAGTCCTTCATCTGTGCCATTTAAGATAAGAAACATTAATACCCATAAAATCATAGTAAAATGGAATTCACATTATATTACGTAATAACTGCAATCATCATTGGAAGAGTGATACACACCTTTGAAATGAATTCAATTCCCAAAAGCTTAGACTTTTCAGCGCACCAGAAGTATGCAACTCTACCATCTGGACTCTTTACAAGGAATGACCGGCCAGAATTGTCTGCAGGGATCTCATCAATTACAACAGCAGAGCATTCAGATTTACTACTTAAAGTAAGTAATCTCTCTGAATGACCATCATCTCCAATGAATGAGAGCCGCAAATCGGATGTTGGCAAGATTGTAAGGCTTAAATTCCCTCTGTTCCAAAATGCAAAAGAGAGAGAATTGAGAAAGAGGTAAACAGGAAAATAAAATAATATAAACACAAACAACAAAGAAAGGCAGGAAACTGCTAACAGGGTTACACCCTATATAAATTCAAGAGCCTATCAAAAGCAGAAAGGATACTAATAAAACTTAAAAGAGCTTCTCCACCTAATATATCATAAGTCATATTTAAGTTTATACAAATCTGAAGGATTGAGATATCTTAACCACTAAAACATAATAGACCCCCGTTCCTTTCCAGCCTAATGTAAGGTTTACAAAAGTTATCACTATACTACCTAATTGTAACTACAAATCCAAAGGAGGCACAATAAAAAACCCAATTACAGCTGCCCAAGACAAAGCTAACTTCATTGAACATAATGACAGAGTTACAGGCATGTGATCCCTCAATAACCTACAAAATGACATCAGGAGGGAAATGCAAATATGTACCCTCCAACTCATTCATGATTAATTGATTACCATCTGCCCGAACAGTAGTGGCTTAAAGTTTTAGATAAGGTCAAAATGAGGAAATCCAAACTCCTATGGGGCAGCTGCAGTTCTAATTTTTGTTTATTAACTCTTTATTACACATACTACACAAATTGTTGGTTACAATAACCTAATTTTTCATTTAACTAAAAAAAAAGGTCAATCATTCATTTAGCAGATATATCTAATAGCAATATTTACACATCCACAGGATGTGTGAATAACAAAGAATCAGGTTTTCAGCTTGAAAAGCAAACTTATTCAAACGGACAAATAATATTGAATAACAAAGAATAAGTGCAAAGATGTAAATAAGATCTGTAAAAGAAACTGAACATATCAAAGCCCAACAAATTTATTCATCAAAAAATAGAAAATATTAACATGAACATAGCATCACAATCATATTAAAGTCAAAGACATTACGCTCAATTTTACCGTAATTAAAATATTGATCCTATATATACAAAAAGCAGCAGCAAATCGTATAATATAGGAGATGAAACTACCTTTACTTCCCCTTAATTCAGAGATCATTATAGAACACGCCCACTTTACCTACAAGTCAAAAGATATATTTATTTGGAAGGATGAACACCATCAATAAACTAAACACAGAATCCTATTATATCTACCATAATCCACCACCTCACGATATTTGTAAGACAAAAACAGTTGTCAATGCTAGAGGATTTGTACCAATAAATACACTCCTAAGAATCTAAGGGACACAAGGAGAAAATTGGAACTATATATTATACTAGTGCAAGTTCTACTTAAACCGTTACGTCAACATGCCATAACATCAAATAAACCTCCAAAACTTCTTCCCCCATCAAATGCGAGCAGTAATGAACTACAGTTATATTAAATAAATTACTTATCTAGAAAAAATTCAACAAGTCAAAGAGAAACTACAGTCATATTAAATATTTATCATACATTTTCTTTAAAAAGTCATGTCAAAGATTAAAGAGAATAAAAGACCCCACAATTGTTTTAACAAGAAAATGTTAATTACACAATTTTAATAGCCAGCAGAAAAAGCCATAATGGTCTCAAGAAATGAATACATGCTCATATTATATATTAACATACAAACTTACAGGCATGCTAACACTCTTGACAAACTACAAAACTACAAAACATCAGAACATTTTAAATAATGCATATTTTAAACCAGCTGCCTGCATGAGATATAGAAGCATTACTGCATAATATAGAGCAAATTAACTTTCAACAGAGCTGCAAAAGGCACCAGCACATCCATAAAGACAAATTTGCATGCACCATAACTAAATCAGTTAACTAAATGAAAAGCAGACCAAGAATTTAAAAATTAGAAAAGGGGTTG
Source organism: Citrus x clementina (assembly GCF_000493195.1). Taxonomy (NCBI): domain Eukaryota; kingdom Viridiplantae; phylum Streptophyta; class Magnoliopsida; order Sapindales; family Rutaceae; genus Citrus; species Citrus x clementina. The sequence continues at coordinate 842,836 of NW_006262274.1, forward strand.
GGAAGGGGTTTGACTCATGGAAATGGCACAACGCTACAATACGAAGTACTATAATACAATCAACCTTCAACCTCATCCAGATATCTCACTATCTGTAAAGGGAAGCCAAAGATGTTAACCATTTCCATCAAATGATCTCACATACACTTGAAATGATATTTTCCCCCCTCCTTGATTTGTTTGACAAGAACAAACTTTCCAAAGATTATCATACTACCAAATATATCATCAACTCTACCCTCTTTTTTTTTTTGGGGGGGGGGGGGGGGGGAAGAAAGATAATCTAGTGAATTTCACCGAAAGCTAGACAGGAAATTATCAAAATATTCAAAACCCAATTCAACAATCATGCATCATTAATGTGATCACACGCAAGTAGAGACATAGACACATAGATGTCGCTATAAATCCAGTTACCTTGCAGTAGATGGGCATAATAGAGTTCCCTGCTTGTTAATCTTCCCGACTCGGATTGAAACAAGCGGTATGCAAAAGCACCTTGCCAGCATACAAACCTCCGACGGCTCAAAATACTGTAATTTCATTTTGTCAAACCAATCATTAGCTTCACCGTAAGCAAATTCTCCCAAAAAATATATCCATCTAATAGCAACAAATAAACCTTGACACGTGTACCTGACTCAGATGAGCCAACAACCTATCTTCGACGATTCCATTGGACGCGTTAGACTTTAACAATGGCTTCAATCTCTCGTCGGCTCGACAAGCTCCCATCACCTGCATATCCAGAGCCTGTAGCCACTGCAGAACCCTATCTTCGCGATCGCTACGTTGAAGCAACAAATCTCCGTCTCCTTCATCGACGAATATGTCCGTCAATCGCTCAGCCAGTCCGATCTCACGCGATCCGACGGTCGAGGTTGAGGTCTCGACGCCCGCCGAAGATACCGACGACGCGTCCACGCAATCGTCGCCGTTCGCTTGATCTGCACGATCGTCGATCGTTTCTTGCCTCTTAGTGTTCGTCATGACCAATTTGTCACGAATTCAAAGCCCTAGATTTCGATCAAGTCGGGGAATTGAAATGCTATCAAAATTATCGAATGAAACAACAAAATTTTATTGAGAGAGAAAGTCTTTAGAGAGAGAGAGGGGGAGGGAAAAAATATCTCCGTTTGTTTGTGATGCTTGGTTAGTTCCTGCAACAAACGCAGAGATAAGGCAGTCGCGTTTTCTGAGGGTTTTATTATATATAACAGAACGATGCCAGGCGGATTCGTAAGAGCGGTTACGATTTATTAAATTTAGTTTTGTTATTGGTTTGAGATCCGTGACATCAGCGGTTGGGTCCGTGGGGTCGACAACAATTTTATTGTTTAACGGGGGTGCCACGTCATCCGAAGGTTTTGTGCGTTTTTGGTTATTTGTTTAATCTTTTAGTTCGGTTAGCGGAGGCGGCGGAGCCGAGGGAGAGAGAATTAACGCCAACGAGGAGGAACAACAAAGTGACTTGCGCTGTGTTCGCAATGGGTGTATTATTTTAATTGGTCCTTGTATTAGGTTTCTTTAATCGGCTAATTATGTGGAGCGAAAGAGATTTGATTAATTTAGACTTTTTCTTTTTTGGAGTTTGACCCAGTGACTCAAGCCTGTGTGACAAATGTTCCGTTCTAAGTAGACCCCACATCAATAATTCACCATTGATTGGCATACACAGCTGGACTTAACTGTAACAAAAATAATATGCACAGTAACTACTTGTCGATCGTGGCACGGGCGCGTGAAATTTGGACCACCAATAAAAACATGAAATGTGTTTTTTTGTGGACGGGCTCCTTCTTTTCTCCTTTTTGCCCTTTTACGTCTCATAGCTTCCACCTCTTTGCTATCCATAACTTGTTATGCAGTAAAAGATTTAGGATAATAGAAATTTTTTAAATGTTAACCTTATTAAGTTATATAATTATATAAAATACATCAACTTAATAATTATTATCAATAACACATAATTAATTTTATTGATTATATTTTTATGTTACTGATAATAATTATTGGGTTGATGTATGTTACATAATAATATAACTTAACAACTACGACAAAAAAATGAAATCTTTTTTAACAGTTATGTTGTTCAAGAATTTATCATTTGTACATCATCACGGCATTACTGAGTATGATTGACATTTATTCTTTTATTATTACTTTGATTATGAATAATTTTTAGTTTATATTTGACTAACGTAAAGAATTAGATTATGAGAGAAAGAACCCAACCTACCCATATGTGTGTACAGGTAACTCATGTCGAAATATTTAATATTTTTTAATGTCACTTAAATCAATATTAAATGTTGTCAATACTATATTATATATTTTGTACCTAATGGACCGACCATGACGTTAGTGAAAGTTAAGCTTATCTTTTTCATTGGAAAATTACAAGTCACTTGGATGTGACAATAGTGTTTCAGAGCGGGAGATGGGAATCAGAGGCTACAAATGGCCAATGGGGCACAAAATTGGGAATATTCTTCCAATAACAATGAATTGAGTCTGCTTATGATTTTCACACATCCAAATCAAAATGAATTGCATAAACTTAAGCCACCTTATTTTGATGCATCATATAAATACCATATAGGAAATACCCGTCAAGGATATTAAAGAAAAAGAGAATGCCCATCAATTTAATGTTAGAAAAGTGGAGCACAAGTAGTTATTTTAAGGCATAATTTTGAGTGGAACCTACTTAGTTATAAGTGAAAAGTCGAAGTTGTTTCAGGTAATACTCCATAAATACTTCAAAATGACATTTATATGCTCAAAATAATACTAAAATAAATAAAAAATTGTTACTCAAACAGTCAAACTATACCCCTGAAATTGAAAAAATTAGAGAAAAATACACTCGTTCTACATAGGAAAGAAAGCTAAGATATGAAGGGTTTGCACCTAATTACTCATGGGTATATATTTAGAATATAAGTATAGAGGCTCTCTCTTATGCGTGCCCATACATAAGTGATGCAAATCCATCAAAACTTGCCTCTCAAAGTTAACGAATAGTTTATTAGGACCAAAATGTACCTCTCAAAGTCTCAAATCAAAAGCGTGTATTTAGCATTAAAAATTTTTCTTTCAAAAAAATAGATATTGAATTTTATTATTATTCTTGTATTTTTCATCAATAATGATAATTATTTTTAAATTAATTAATCATCTTTCTAACGAGCAAATTAGTGAAGCTAGCAGGTCCAATCAAATGAAGAAGGTAGTTGAGCGCTTGTAAAACAATAAGCCACGTTTGGCCTTATATCACAAGCACGAGTGTTACAATTTCAAATGATTATAAAAATTATTATAACAAAATGATGAGTGATGTTATTAGAACTCTTTCAAAACTCTCACAAAACCTCTTTTCTCATAAAACCCCATTAAATAATTTTAATATTTACCTTCAAATACTTTATTTCTGCATATACTTTATTTCATACATACCTTTGTTCTTCTCGAATTAAACTCCACGATTGAACAATCTCTTTCCATCATGCACAAATATGTATATTTTTTCTCCAATTGATTTTTTACTTAGATAAAAATTCTGATGATTTGATATTTAAAAGCACAAATAACAAGGGTAATTTTTAGGGACCTCCCCTGAGGTTTGACGTATTGACACTTAGATAGAAAGTATAACTGTAATTACAGAGACCTCCCCTACCGTCTGTACTCAGTTTTCTTGACTGTTAGTTGACTGGTGATATGTCAAAAATACCTTTGATTCAAGAAAAGACCTCAACACCCTTAGTGCTAACTATCAAATTAATCATTACACTTTAACACGCTTGGGAAACAAAGATTTGACATTAAATATTCATCAATTGTAAAAAGTAAAAAAAATTACTAGGAAACTAGGGCTAGCGATAGTATACAATGAAAAAAAATTTTAAAATTAAGTACCCTTGGTGCTAAATATCAAATTAATCATTACACTTTTAACACCTTTGGGAAATAAAAAATTGACATCAAATATTCATCAATTGTAAAAAGAAAAAAATATAGTAGGGAAACTAGGGCTAGCAATACTATACAATGAATTAAATTTTAAAAATTTAACATAATACAACAGTTCAAAGCCAAATTTGGTCTATCTAATAGACAACAACCTATTGTTAACATTAGTTTAATTCCATTGATCATTAAAGTGCTCTTAGTTACACCAATTTTTTCAACCATCTCCTTTGACTCAAGGATTCAATCTTCACCACTAACTTCAACTATTGCCCTTTCCTCTTCCATTTCTTTGTGACGTATAGCTACCTTATTTTTCAGATTTTCAGCATATTCTGCCTTCTTTCCTTCCAATTATTCCTGCCAATTACTAGATGTGCTGAAGATGAAATGGGAAGTAAAACAAAGAAAGAAAAAAGAATCTAGAATAAGAAGAGACAGGTTACCTCAATTTTTTTCAGTTGGGCTTACAAAATTCCTTCTTGCTATTTGTCACTAATAAAAAAAATTTCTTCAAAATTTAAATCTTTTACACAAACATCATCCAAAATTTCTTCATTTTATTTGTCACTAATGCTTTTTTTATCAAGCAACTAAAAATTCTCCATATTAAGGAGAACAAGCAATATCCTTTTCAACTTCTTCAAAGCATCACAAACAAACCCTTATTTTCCAATATTATTAATGCATATAACTTCACTAATTTCTAATATGCATTGGTATTTTTAGTTCAAGCACATGTTAAGAAGTTAATTCCTCCAATAGCATCCATATTCTTCATAACAGTGCTAACCCGTTTTCATTTGACAAAGAAGTCACATAAAAATCACTAATTTCTAACACATATGTTATGATTAGCTCTTAACTTGACAAATCCAGATAGCTAAGGTCTGAAAGTAATAAACAACATGCATCTTCTCCAATACATCAACAAATTGATATCATTTTTTTTTTATGAACAACATAATGCCAACCGTTCTCCAACACTTCAGCCCATTTTCATTTTCAAACAATAAAAAAAACCCAATCTATGATTAAAATAAAATAAAATTTCAATTTTATTTTAAAACATAATAACTATTAAACCAAAAAAATTAAATCCAAAATTGTTTCAAAGACTAACCTTCTTTGAATTCAAGTCAATAACAGTCATGTCCGACGCCAAATAGTCAGCTATTTTCAGCTATTTTCACCTGACACCACCCTTAGGCCACCATCGATGCTTTTCTTGTTAATAAATCTAAGTTAAAGTTGCAGAACTTGGCAACAAAAATCTGATTTTTTTCATCTTCAAAGCATTTAGAGATGAGGAGTGCATGTGGGCCTCGGTTGATTGAAAGAGAAAATGGTTTTGTGATGAGTTAGGTTGATGAAAGAGAGCAAGCATTCTTCCATCCTCTAGTTAGTGGTTACTGATTTTCATCAGGATTGTTTGAGTGTTTCAGTGGGTTTATCTTGAAATTAGCTTTTTACTTATTTCAATTTTAAATGCGTTTTTACTAATTTGCCCTCCTATACTGACAATATACGAAACTGAGTACAGACGGCAGGGGAGGTCTCTGTAATTACGGGCATACTTTCTATCTAAGTGTCAATACATCAAACCTCAGGGGAGGTCCGTAAAAATTACCCCAAATAACAATCAAATACTACATTATAAAGTTTGTTCTATTTTATTCTCATCTCTAAGAAAAAATTGTAGCATATTAATTATATTATAACAAAAATCTTTTGGTGAAAACCATCACCTATATCCCAAGAATATACATGTTGTATCATTAAGAATCAATAATAAAATTATGTGGGAACGTACCTAAATCCATAATACTTAATTCTTTTCTCGAGTAGTGTGGTTGACCTTCCAGATCTACACGTTCTCTTAAAGAATTCTTTAAGTTTCTCACTACTCTCTCTGATGATGGTGGGATGTCAATAGAGAATAGAATATACGTGTGACCTGGAGACCATAATCATTTATATAGACAATTTTTTCCTGTTGTCATTAGGTACTCCTAATTCTGTCTATCATAAAATTTATACCATTGGGTCGTTATACATTAAAGGCCTACACTCTATTAGATACATTAAAGCTCATAATACCGAAAACTTTAATAAATCACCTTTAATTCAGTTTAACCCTATATGACAATTCACAACACATAATTATTCACTGTAGGCCCAACATTGGATTAATGATCCAATAATATTGGATTAAAAATCCAATAGATCAAACCCATTATCAATGAAAGATCTTTTATTTCTAATTATTGTTCTGAGTGAAGAACAGACACCTAAATTCATATATGCAAAATGAAATTGTATTATTAATTAATGTTAGGCATTTTCATTTAAATAATTTCTATTTTTGTTGGATTCTTTAAAATGCAATCTCATGCAAATTTTTTGGTGTTGATAATCAATATTGTCATGACTTAACTCTTAAACTTTATGGAAAAGGAAGAGTTTGTCATTTATGTAGTAAAAGGATTAGTCTTTACTGAATTTTCTTGCTTTTTTTTTCCTTGTTTAGGGATTATGTTGTTAAGGGTGTTTATGGAATTAAAATAAATATATTAAATTTTTTAGTTATTTGATAGGTTGAGGTAAGGAAAGGGTTTCAATGAGAATTTTAGAGGGATGTTAATAACTCCACTCTAAAATGATAGGCTATTATCATTTTTCTAATCATTTGATATATTATAACTGTGAGAGTAGTGAAGTGATAATTTATATATTTCCTTGAATTTGAGCGTTTCATCTATTGCGAGTACAATAAGCTAACTGGACCATTCCTTTGCGATATAGATGTATAACATTAACTATACGCAACAAAAAGTTTTTGAGGGATAATGAAAAAGTTAACGAAATGTGTGGATCTGCTGTAAAAATAAATGAATAAATAAATCTTTGCTAATCTAAGCTCTCACCTTTTAAAAATTCGCTAATCTAAGCTCTCACCTTTTAAAAATTATGTATCATAGGTACATGATCACCTATAAATGATTAAGATTTGTTCTCTATAAACAACTATTTATTTATTTATATTTTGCTAGTGTAAAAAGTTAGATTATGAGAGAGACAGAGAACCGAACTCTATATATATCTATAATAAGTAACTCATAAGGAAATATCTGAAAGTACTAGTATTTGAACAACAAACAAGACACTAACAAAAATAAAAATGAGATTACTGTTTATATAATATAATAACACTATTGACACCACAGTAATATTGCTCATACCACAATGCCGTCGTCTCTAACTTAATATATCATATTTCTGGTTAAATATCATTTTTCATTGTTTACTACTTTGTAATCTTAATCAACATTAAATTATTGTCAATCAAATGTTACATATGTTTATACGCACTGAAAGACAGACCTTCGATCAACCATGGTGCTTATTCTAACCTTATTAAATTCATTCTATTATGTTACATATGTTTATACGCAATGAAAGACAGACCTTCGATCAACCATAGTGCTTATTCTAACCTTATTAAATACATTCTATTGAAGCGTAACGTAAAATGCCCCTTCTCTTCTAATGATGCATTTCTTTTGTCTTCTCGCATGAAAAATCCTATGGAAGGTCTCCTTTGTTTTTTTTTTTTTAAATGAAAATATAGCTTTCATTGATTGAAACTGGGAAATAAGGACACAATTTGCGGAGGGAATGATCCATCCCAAAAAACTGAGTTTTCAAACTCTAAAGCTTTCTTGGCTAAATCATGGGCTGTGACATTACATTCTCTTGGTGTATATTGAATTGAAAACTGATTCGAACTCTGGATGCTTTCTTGGATGTCTGCAATTATCCAGGAGGTTTCTGTTATGCTGACTTTCTTGCTCAATGTTAAGTCTACCACTTCTTGTGAGTCTGTTTCTATGATCATTAGGGAGAACTCTGCCCTCTGAGCACTCTTAATACCCAGGATTACAGCTTCAGCTTCCATGTGAGTACTACTGAGCTGAAAACAAGATTTTTGGACTGCAGCTGCCACTACCTCTCCCTTAGAATTTCTAATAATCACACCCAACCCAGCCATTTGGTCTTTAACATTCATTGCTGCATCCACGTTAATTTTAAACCAGCCACTGGGGGGAGGGTTCCAGACTTGCTTTCTATTCCTTTGCTGCTTTTCCAGAATTTTTGAAAATGGCTTTTTAATTCTTTTAAATGAATCCATATTTGCCTCAGCTCTAGCAATTGATAACTGTGAATCTTCTCTCTTATTCTCAAAGATGAAAAGATTCTGTGAGTACCAAATGGTCCAGCACAGAACAACTATCAATTCCAGCTCTTTTTTACCATTTTTCCTCTGAATTTCTACCAGCACTGCCATCAAATCTTGCTGAACCAACTTCTCGATTTCCTCTGCACAACCAGCATTCCTCTACACTTTTTTGGCTACTTTGCAATCCAATAATGCATGAATCACATCCTCATTTTTTACTCCACATCTTCGACAAATAGGGCTCCCCACAATCTTCCTTCTCCAAAGATTAGAAGTTGTTGGCAAGAGATTCTTCACTGCTCTCCACATGAAAATCTTAATTTTTTCTGGTAATTCAGCAGCCCAAATAACATTCCATTGGCTTAATAAGCTGTCTGAGTTACACGGGCTGTCTGGGCACTTCAGCTTCAAAGAGATCTGGTATCCACTTTTGACAGAATATTGCCCATATTTATCATAGTGCCACAAGTACTGGTCAGAGTTTGGAGTCTTTGGGAGCTGAATTCGAACGATCATGGTTGCATCTTCTTTCATAAAGTGCTGGTATATCATTTCCTTCTTCCAGTTCTGATTCTCATCAATCAAGTCAGCAACTACTGCATGGATATCCAATGTTGGAGGAGAGAATGGTTTAAAGGCTTCCGGTCTTGGTAACCAATTGCTCTTGTAAATGCACACTTGGTTTCCAGAGCCAATTTTCCACCTTAAACCTTTTTGCATAATCTGCCGACCCCATAAAATGCTTCTCCAGACAAAAGATGGTCTTGATCCTAATTTTGCTTCCATGAAGCTGGATTGTTTGAAGTACTTTGCCTTTAGCACTCTTGCCACTAAAGATTCAGGATGCTGAATAATCCTCTACCCTTGTTTCGCAATCAAAGCTTTGTTGAAACTTGAAAAATCTCGGAAGCCCATTCCTCCTCCTATCTTTGCTTGACAAAACTTCTCCCATTTAGCCCAATGAATGCCTTTGCGATCTGATGAAGAGCCCCACCAAAACCTCGCTATTGCCTTTTGAATGTCTTCGCAAATGCTTGTCGGGAGCTTGAACACACTCATTGCATATGCCGGAACCGCTTGAGCCACTGCCTTGATGAGCACTTCTCGACCCCCACTTGAAAAGAGTTTATTCTGCCAACTTGATAACTTGTTCCAAATCCACAATTTTATCTCATTGAAGAAGCTTATTTTTCTTCTCCCCACCATAGATGGTAACCCAAGGTATTTGTTATGTTTGGACACGACATTGAGCTGAAAAATCCCCTTAATGATCTCAATTTGGCTATTATGTACATTGTTGCTAAAGAGCATGCTTGACTTCTCATAGTTAAAAATCTGCCCTGAAGCTGCTAGCCTTCGTAACAACGACCAAGTATGTTTTTTTTGCTCTGATTCAGGGTGACCATAGACGCATGTGCATCTCCAAGAGCTCCCATTTTCATTGTGAATAACAGCATCTATATGGTGCTTACTGTACGACTTTACTTCCAAGCTGACATCCAAAGTCCATAACAACGCAAGACCACCTCCCAATCCACATCTATCTACTACAAAGCAGTTCTCGAACTTCAACATTCTCCTTTTGACTCCCATTTGCTTAGCCATCATTTTTGTTTCGCTAAGAAATAAAATCTGAGGTCTAAGCTCTTGGAGAAGTTTCTGAGCTTCTCGGAACGTTCGGGACTTCCCCAAACCCTGAACGTTCCAGCTTATAATCTTCATATCTGTTGGCGGTGCTGAATTTCAGCCACCACCAATTGAGTTGCTTGCTTTACTTCATCCCCTGCTTCTGTCCCCGTTCCTTTTGCCTGCTCTTTCCCCTTATCAGTTTTCTTTTGCGAGTAATGTCTTCGTTGAATAGATTCATTCTTGTGTGGGCTGCCCCCCTTGTTCTTCTTAGTTTTTGGGCTCTCCATGTTTAGTTCACTGGCTGGTCTTTTTGCCCTTATTGTCTTTTCTTGCACCTCTTTTTCATTATCCACTTCTCGGGCTTGTAGCTTCCATTTACGAATCTTGTGCTTTAAGCTTACTTTCCTCCCTCTTTCTGCCTTCTCAGTTCTAAACTCTCCCTGGTTTGTTTGTTTTTGGGCTAAATTTTTTATTTCATCTGAGCCCAACTTCTTTACTTTTGCACTTCTTTTTTTGTCGTCTTCTCATACTTCTGTTCCCTCTATCATTTCCCCCCTTTTCAAACACAGCCTCGGTTTCCCGCTTTTTGTTTCCTTCATTTTCTTTTTCTTCCTTACTGCTCGCCTTCCTAGGAGGTGTGACCTCATTAGCTAATTTCGACTGCTTTGTACAACTACTCTCTGGACGTTTTGGGTTAAGCACCCTTAGCATTAAATGAGTATCAACTACCATCTCATCAGTCTCGGAGTTTCCAACTCGAATCACCTCTTCGCCCGACTGATGGCGGGTTGCAATTGTTTCTGGGTTTGGGGGGTTTGTGTTATGCTTCCCTACTGTTGATTCTGTTTGGTTTTCCTTCCTTGCTGTTTGTTCAGCTTCATTTCCATTACTCATGTTGTTTTCTAACTTCCATCGATTCCTTTCTTTATCTTGTTTCTTCTTCTCCGCTATTGTGGCTGCTTTCAGATGGGGGTCATACTCCAGTTTATCTTGGGGCTGGTTTTTGTATTTGATGCACTCTCTAAATTGATGACCAATAATTCCACAACAATAACAAAAGTCCGGTAACCTTTCGTACACCACCAGCATATGTACCTCAACTCCCAATCTGTCACGATCCCCTCTGTTCTCCATTTCTCCTTCCGTCTCCTCTTCATCTCTATTGCTCTCTTTCTCATCATTCTCTTCATTCAGGACTATCATTTTCTTCAGAGGCTTTGTGATATCCACCTTTATCCTTAATCGAGCAATGTTCCCCACGCATTCCCCTGCCTCACCCGTTGTTACTTCCTCCACTGTGCCTATTACCTCACCTAGCTCCACAAGGGTCTCCTTTTCCATACACATTATGGGTACATTGAAGATTTGTACCCAGAATGAAGCATGTGTAAATGCTTGTTGTGTGATGTCCCCTATTCCACTTGGTTCCTTGAGTACTATGAGTGCTCTGTTGAATTGCCATGGGCCTCCCGCCATAATTCTTTTTTTGTCCTCTTCAGCGCTTAAACATGAACATATTATCCCCTAGACTTTCTATCTTCACCTCTCTCATCGTTCTCCACACTTGCTGCATAGTTGTTTTTAATCATTCAGCGTTGACTCCCCTGTTTAGGACCACCTTGCCAATCAAACATCCTGCTATGATCTTTTCTCCTTTCGTTTTCATCTTGCTTTTGAATATTACTCTCCCTTCTGCTTCTTCTATCAGTCTGATGGCTCTGCATTTCTTTATTAACTCCTCTGTGTCCATTTTAAAGTGATGTGAATTTACGGTGGTTAAGGTTGGTTGCAAAGGTTTAATGGAGATTAAAGATTTTGAGGAGAAAATGGAGTTAATGAACTGAGATGGACATTGGGAATACAATAACTAAAACCACCCACCTGGGAGCGACTCAGTGAGTCATAAAGACCCCACTACTCACTCTTATTCCTTTCGTTTTCAGAGAAAACAGGAGAGAGACTTTTTTTCTGAAGGTCTCCTTTAATACGCAATGAAAGACCGACAATGACGCTGTCTTGTGATTGTAAATGAGGATCAGGCTACGGTGCCACTGTTGCACCTAAGGGGAATCCTGTAAATGAAGCCAATCCCTTTTTTTATTGGAAAAATGCAAGTTACTTGATGCGACAGTGATAAGAGTTTGATAGTGAGAGATTGGACTGAGAAGCTACAAGTGGGGCACAACCAAAAAATTGAGTCTCTAATTGACTCTCCCTTTGATTTTCAAATGAATTGCGTAAACTTTTAAGCAAACTTTCTTCAGAGTTAAGAGCCATCATATATATATATATATATATATAAATACCATATATGAAATACCCACCAAGATTCAAGGATATAAAAATAATAATAATAATAATAATAAAACAAATATAAGTTAATGAAAATTCCATTCATTGGTTTGGTTCCAAAATTTTCTAATAAGAGAATCCTGATTATGAATAACATCCATACCAAATCATAATGTTACTGGATATCTCTAACCGATAACCTATGACAGGAGATCTTAAGTTTTATAGATCACTTTTTCTTCTTCGGTTCTATGGCATATTCATCAAGGAGTGCGAGAACATCTTTCCAGAATAAGCCCTCCACCAGAACTCCATCTTTGGCGAACCTGCAAAATATATAAAAGAGCATGAATTTACAGTTCCATATAGCAGTGAGAATCCATAATATAGAAAATCCATGAAGTGTGTATGTGAGTTAGAGAGTGAGAGACCACTGGGTGACGCTTTTAGTAAACTCTACTGGTTGCCCAGCAGAAATTGATTTTGGATCCGCACTCGCTACTGTCAGCGTGTAGAGATCAGAAAATCTTGGCAATTTAGAAGAAACCACCAAACCAGTGCTAGTGAACGAGCCCTGGCCAAAAAATTTACCCCTTAGATGGTGAATGGAAATAATGCAGTAAAAAATTACATATGCCAAATGTCTTTCAAATATCAGAGCATTGTCCATGTGAATAATACGAAAGATTTTTACTTCCATTGCCAGAAAAAGAGAGAGGGGGAAGGGCCCACAAAACCAATCTGAGCACATAAGAAAACACGCTGGGGTTTATAACTTAAAAGTTCACTAATAAGTTATAGTTCCCACTAGAATGAAATGAACTTGAATACCATCAACTCATCAAGCCAATCCAAAGCGACTCGAGAACTAAATGAATTCTCACAACGTGGCAGCTGAAGTAGAAGTGAAAAACATCCAAAACAAATTCCAGGGCATTCATAAACTGGGATGCCAATTGAAAACTAAATCAAAAGTATATATTAATTCCACTCAAAAGATGCACTTGAGGAGCCGAGGTTAATTAATTATGAAGCAAGACATAGCACAGTACGTAAAACCTGAACTTTGTGCAACACACTAACACAATTAGCATGGACAAGCAGAATTCCAAAGATACAAACAAGACTAGCAGGGCCTAACACAGCTAACCTAAGATGAATAAAGATCAAGAAAATGAAATAGGAAAAGCCCAAGTCACGTAGATGTTGGAGGCGCACTCTTTCCATCTTTTTAGGGGCGGGTCTAAAGAGCTCCACCAAATAAGCAGCAATCTGAATGACACCTGTGGGCCTTCTGAAATAAGTCCCTATTCTCAAATGGTATCCTCAATTGCCTTTCAAAGACAGCAAAACGGCACTATCTGTCTTGTTCCTACGCTTATCCTAAAACCATACGGAGGATCGCTCCCAAAACTTGGTGTAACCTTCATAAACCAAATCTAAACCAACTAAAGTAGAGTCATTATCTAACAAGGGATCCTTACAATATTAACGTAAGGGCCAGACTAAAAGACAGAAAAAAACACAAATTCCCACGTCAAAATACACTGCATTGGAGTGTGTGTTTTTCTTGTCTTTTAGTTTATCCCTTACTTTATCTGTTATTGGAAAATTACTCGCTAAAGTAAAGATTATATTAGAGAAATGCTGCAGTGAGACTTCGATTTACACATACAACACCAATCAAGAATTACATAAACATCAACTAGCCAAGTCATCCACTATTAGGCAACATACCTATGGCCCACTACCATCCTAACAAAATAATTTAATCAAATTAACATGCATGACTCCTAGACAACTTCTGCAGAATGTTTGACATGTCATCCATATTTGACATCACAAGTAAAGTTACAAAGCAATTCAATTTTTGTTTCCCCTAAAAAGTATGTACAACTGTAATAATTCCTACACAACACATTCCATTATATATACACACACTAGTAAAGTTGATTATTGAAGTCTAATATTACGTTCTCAAAATACACAGGATTATATCAATTTGCCTCCATATTAATTAAGGGAGTTACAGGGTTGTCACATTTGATTTTTTTATTTCGTTTTATTATGTAGCCATCAGTCAGTAGTGAATTAAGCATTAAGATAGACATCCAATTTAAGACCTCTATGCAATGCAAATATGCAGTACCAGTAGGTTTAGCAGGATCTTTAAGAGAAATTCAAAATAAGCTTTATGAATACATTGACATTTTAGTACCATCACATGAGTCATGTCCAAAGATTTAACTCAAAACTTCATCTCATTGCACAATATAGGCACTGCAACACTATATGAATCCAAAAGTATAAACATGTTATCTAACAAAGTATCTACCATAAAACAAGATATTACATTTGAAATGAGGAACTTACCTCAGGAGGATAGGTAAACAAGATTGCGTTCTTTTCCTTAGTGTGTATGATTAGCTGCAATATCCCATTGAAAACTATATACTTGCCAGAGTCAAGGATCAAACTCACTTGCAAATAAAATCATTAGATAAATAGAAAAATAGAAAAAAATCAATTCCTGCAAAATATAAATCCATTTCCATTTGGTTGCAAAGATAACAACTAAATAAAAAACGGTATAAAGCTAAATACAGATAATGTGCGCTACATCGCTTAATTCTCCGGTAAAAGGAACACTCCAGCTAATCAAATAACCACATTACGGATTAAAATGCCTAGAAGTTTGTTTAATCAAGTGTCAAATTGTGAAATTTCAGTATGTCTAGTTCCAATAACAAAAATAAATTTATAAAATCCCATAATATCTCCAATACCTAAAAAATCTCAAATCTCAAATCACAAAGCAGACCGATAATCTCTTCCATTTCCACCATTGACTTATCAACCAAACAGAATCCAACAAGAATTCGCTAAATTTAACGACATAAAACAACAAAAATAAAAAGGATATAATGCGATGCAACCTATCAAAAAGTCGCGATTCTCAGGGAACTTCTTTTTGTAAAATTGAGCAACCAAAGCAATAGCAATAATAATCGTTCCAAGCAACAACCTCACATTGCTCATTCTCACATCTTCAACGTACCCGCGACTCGTAACAATCTACATCACCAAAAAAAAAAAAAATCACAATCAATAAAAATAATCAATTAATTGATTGATTTAACTAATGGATCTAGGGTTTGATTATTTAGTACCTCAGAGACAGACTCGTCGAGGATGTGTTTGATGGAGTGGTGATCCAATAGATTGGCCTTCTTAGGGTTTTTGTTCGCCATCTCTGTTGATGTTGATGATGATTTTTTCTCTTGCATGTTTTAAACGGTTTCAGTGAATACCAGAGCTGTGGTCTGTTGATAGTCGTCAGCTTAAGCCGAAGTATTCTATAAAATGGATGGTACGTTGTGGAAAGGATGGGCGTTTTATGCATTTCCACGACGTCGTTTTAATTAGTAATGCCGTACATTCCAGTAACTCAGTAAGCTATTTACGGTAATTGCCAAAGGCATAATCGACACGTCCCATTGCCTTGGTCAACGTACTTGGCTTAGGTTGACTGAAATGAAACATCCAATTGCAAAAAAAAAAAAAAAAAAATGAAAATCATCGCAAATTAATCAAGTTTAGTCAAATACATGCATACAAATCAAAGAAGCGAATGTTAAATCTTGGAGAAGGCAGATCAAATATGTCGAATTTAAATCGTGTTTCTAGAATGACATCATACAATTTTTTTGAGCATTTCCAATGGTACACATCCGAGAAACCCTGAATGGGCAATGAATCATCTTGTTTCCACAATCAATTAGTAGTACATAATGAAACACTTACCCAAAAAGAATGGGGTATTAATTGTCAGACTGATCATTCCTAGGCTAAATTGCTAATCCATTCATGTATATCCCTCTTATATCAAGGTACAAAGTTATTGATGCTAACAATCCATTTAATCAACAATTTAACGAGCAACATTGGGCTAAATAGCTTCGAAGAAGGGAAGGGGGCAGCAAGATGAAGCCACTGTCATGGAGGCTTTGACTTCGGTTTATTCTGGGCAAGCAAGAACCGAGCACCCTTGACAAGCTCTTCCTTAATCATAAACAATACTGCAGCTGCAAGGACACTTTGCACGATTTTTGTGCCCATGCCTTGGTAAAAGCCATAGAATCCTTCATATCGGATCATCTTCAGGATGGCATCCAATGTGCCTATATTAACAAGAAGAAAATAAACCATCAAAATACAAAATGGAAACTCAGAAAGTAAGAAATGCAAAGAGGAATGAGATTAGATTTCTTAAGAATATCATGTGGGTCATGCAAGAACGTAAGCAATGTAAGGTTCCAGACAATCCTGGCATAATTGATCACATGAGAAGTTTCATCATAAAAACCCAAACCTTTATAGTGGTGCCTTTTATCTCCAGTTGTAACTTGTTTAGCTTGAAGTCTCGCCTACGAAGACAGGAGAAATAGGAAGGAACAGGAGTTAAAAAAACTTATGTCCCTTACTCATATATACATGGTCTGGAACCAACTCAGCAGAAAAACATGGAAATCTTTACGGAGAGGAAATTAATTGTCAGCACTCCGAACTACGTTACTTCATAAAATAAGATTACACCTTCTACACACTTATTTTCATATACCTTTACAACAAGAAGTGGATATGTTACAATGGTAGCTCCAAGTTTTGCCAGAGCTCCTAGAAGAAATATCTAGCAAAATCAAGCAATTTACTCAGCTTATATAATCATTCAAAATAACTTTAAAGGGGTAGAAAACAATATGGGAGCACCTAATACAGAGTTAAGAATGCTGGGATTAAAGAAAGGTGGTGATAGAAAACAGAACCAAAAGGTTACCTCTAAAGCAGTTACTCCACTGTTATCCTTCTTCCTCAAGGCACGTCTTTCCTTTATCTTTTTTAACATGGTTTCATACAACATAAATTGTATTGAAGGATTGCTGACCTGTGGGCAATAGTAAGAAGTCAGTGATGCATCGTTGGCACATGCGGAAGCAAGTTGTTACGTACCATTATCAATGTAGGGAATACACCTCTCCAAAAGCCCCATAGTCCAGCTTCATCATAGACTTCTTGAATCTGTAAATATTCCGCATCGTATACATATCGGATGAATTCTTTCAGAGGATTGCATAAACAACGTAAAGAATTATGAAATGAACTTGATTGTACCCACCGCATGGCTAGTAGCAAAAGGAGGAGGCTCAACTGTGGCATGACTACTTTTTTCTGAAGAAGTTAACTCTGAACGACAGGGCTTGGATTTCTTCAATGTTTTTGTATGAGTCTGCAGCGCAGGAAGCCAAGAATAGCTTGAAACACGAAACAAATACAAGTGATCTTATAGAGAGAAAGAGACAGGATGGGATGCTTATCTTTCAGTTTGTATGTAAATTACCTGCATGCGGGTAACAACTACCCAAATAGGGTTTGTCAACAACACATTCACACACCTATGAAAAGAAAGCATCAACCGTATTTAAGCATTAAAATGCATCAACATAAATAGGCAAAGAAACAAAAGATAGATGAAAGTCATAGCCAAAGAATGTGTTCTCACTTGATTTTCAATTTGATTACTAAAAAAACTGAATTATTTTTGAAATATGGTTTATCACATTCAAGTATTGTAAATGAGAAATGAGAACAGCCCACATGGCTCCAATTGTTTTATAAAGTTCAGAGATATATAGTGAACGAAATCCACTAGGAACTCCATAAAATTACCCAGCCAAGGCAGCCACAACAAGTGATGAAAGCATCCCAACCGATCCATCACCAATCCCTCTCTTTTTATGTTCAAGTGCGGCAACTTCAGCATTATTCCTGAATATTTGATAGAAATAATAGTAAACACCCTGTATCATAGAAATGGCGAATTCATAAGAAATCATAGCTTCAATGTAAGTGATGCATCAAAACTGAGGAAACAAAAACCATTTCATCCAAACAAAAAGCTTTTAACCTATTCCTTAAGATTTACTACTGAAAAAAAGCATTGTTTTGAGACAAAAGTAATGGGAATCTAATGGCAACATGTAAAGCATTGCAACAAACTGAGACATTTCAATTTACAAATATCCCAGCTCCAGGGGCCCAGATCCAGGATAAGTAATGACTTAAGACTTGAGTAACCCAAAAACTTTAGCTTGTATATTTACCGGTCTTAAAATATTAATTTAATGTTTAAGCGAAATATCTGACTTACTTTCCATCTGAATTTCACATTGAACATGACTTAATAACCTTAAGTAAAATCAGCGGGGTAGTTGTGAATGTAAAATCTAAGTTAAACAGCTTAGAAAGCCACAACTATACTGAAAGCTGATAAATGCTACAGAAACTCAAATATGGTTATGGATATTTACCTAACCTTATAAGAAGTATAACAAACAAAAGCAATACAGATAATATATCAAACATTTAGATGCAACAGTGGCACATTCATCACCGCCATGGGACCACATACCCATTTGCATTGAAAATCACAATACATCTATCTAATCATGTCTGCTCTCTGCCATTACGCACGAGCAATTTGTTCAAATAATATTCATTTTCCTAAATTTATAACCCAACAAATATCTCAGCAACCATCTATCTTTTCTATCATCCAATTAAATCTAAATTAAGTCACACTCAAACAGTTCCAAACTTCCCACAGTTCATCTGCTCTTTCAAATTCTTGGAAACCAAATCAACAACTCAACATCCCATGTATTCTCAAACACACAAGTAGACAAAACTATGCCTTCAAAACAAAATTAGCGAGCAGACTTCACATGGTTCCAAAAAAATTAGCTCTCCGAGATAAAAAAAAAAAAAGGGGCCTCTCTCACCTGAGACGCAGCTGTACCGACAATAGACGGTGTTAAACCTCCATACAACCGTCCCCATCCTTCATGTTTTACAACCTGCACATAAACTAATCAAAGATCAACACAGCTTACATTTCTCCATCTTTCTAAACTCTAACTCCTACTCAGCTTCCAATAAGCTAATTTGTGGTCATTAATTTCAGCTTTTATTGAAACATATAACAAATTTTACTAGAACTTTTTTTCTTACCCCCAAATCTGAATACATTAATAAAATTAGGATTAAAAAAATTACGAGAAGAAATTTTTTTAAAATGAAAAGAACCTGACACATTTGTGCAACAGTTCCTAGCTTCCTCTTCTCTTTCTTAACATCACGCTCGGTCTGTTGACGAGCATTTACCTATACACAGATCCACCAAAAACTTACAAAAAATTAGTTCCAGAAATTATTAAACAAATGAAAAGTAGAGATCAGGAACTGATCGTACAGTTTGAAGGGGATAAGTGATGAGTTGAGCGATGATCCCGCCACCAGCACCAGCCAGTCCATTGATCAAAGCGTCCGACATAATATAGTCACCACAACTTTCCCGAGAAAATTTCCAACGGGTTATTTTCTCGGAAAATAAATTGCAAATCGATCTAAGTTTCTAAACAGAGAGAGAAATTTAATGTAATTGCGCGCATGCTTTTGGGCTTTTGGCATCCAGTATTCTCAGTCGCTGCGCTTTAAAAGTCACCATCCCGGTGTTTCGGTTGTTTCGTTCAAGAAATTGAAGTGACGTTGGTAGGTTGCTAATGCAGAGAGTGATATGACCGATTTACCCTTACTACAATATGTTGGCAATGCGCGTGTTTGCCCTCGTTGAATTGCTTTTCAGAGTTCAGTGACTCATCGGTTTGCGTATTAAATGATCCCCTCTGCTCTCATTCAAGGCATTTTTATTTTGTCATTATTTTATTGGCAACCAACTTGATATTTACTTGAAGTAGAAGAAGACACTCTAAATGAATCTTTTTTATTAGTCATAATTTTGTTTTCGAAAATTTTACTAGTTATAATTTTTTTGGACGTGTTATTTTTTTAATTTTTCATAAGAAATAGGAGGGTGGAAAAATTCAAATTAATTTTTTAAGCTTTTATCTTTTTAAAAATTTAAATTCAAAATAGCCAACTTAATAATTACTTGAAAATTTAATTGACCTTTCTCCAAATTTAAGTTCAGGTAATTAGTTAAAAAGCTAGTTGAAAAATCGTCCTTGAAGGTGTGAAGCAGTTATAAATTGTTTCTTGTTAAAATAATGGGCAAATAAGAGAAGGAAAACTACAAACACAGTAAACAACAAAATCATTTGCTCCGCTAAGAATGGCAATGGGCACCGACAGGCGATCAGCGGATTTGTCATTACAAAATTCAAACCGCACAAAATTTAAATTATTAAACTTATTCGCAACCTACAATAGTTTTTAATTTTTTTAAGAAAATCGACCCACTGCGTATTTTGACAATTACCCAACTCGTAATGATATCCAGTGAATTTTTTACGGGTTTATATATTTAAAATCACAAATATTCAATATATAAATTTACAATAATAATTTCAAATTCCACATAACATGCTCAATTTTAAATTTAACCAATGTATATGAAAAATTAAAATTTCAACATCAATCCAACACAAATTCTCAAATTTAAGTGTAAAATACACAAATCCATTAAAAAAATTTCACAAACTATTATTTTAAAATAACAATTACATTTCATATTATCATTTAACACAAGCTCCAAGAAAAAATCTTCATTTTATTCACCACCATTATCACACATCCAACTTGATGCCTACAATAATGATTAAAATTAATATTTTCCAAAGAATAATACTTTTCAAATATTAATCTGAACAAAAAATTTATAATAATGAAATAATTCATGCATTAAGTTAAAGAAAAATAGTTCATAAAAAATAATGATAAGTATATAATAATCCATGAATTAAGTTAAAAAAACTTAGGTGGCGTTTATTTTTTAACTTAATGACTTAAAGTGACTTAACTTAATTAATTAAGTTAATTAGAGGTGTTTGTTTTTATAACTTAATGAGGTTTTTTAGATAATTTTGACTTAATAAAATAAGCTAATTTTTTTTGGCTTTTTACTTAATGGAGAAATCTGAATTAAGTCAATTACTTGCTAATGTCAAAAATATCCATATTTAATAATTTATTTTTCATGTCTATCCCAAAACTCACCCATAGATATTTACCCCACATAAAAATATCCCTGTTTTTTCTTTCTTATATTATATACGATAAAATTTGAAATTTATGGTATTTTATATATTAAACTTCTAAAATAATTATGTATTCACTTGAATATAGTTTTACTTATAAATGTTAAAATATTGTGGTATTTAATATATTATTTATTTGACATTCAAATTTAATAAGGATACAAATGTAAAAGTACATATTTTCAATTTTTTAAGTTGAAAAAAAATAACTTAATACTTATTTTCCGAGATTCAAACGAAAAAACAAACATATTATTGAGATTTAGACATTCAGACCTATTCAGATTTCAGACAAAAAAACTAACGCCACCTTAGTTCCTTACCTCATCAACAATATATTCATCTTCGGAGAATTTGGTATTTCCTACTTTATTAGAAGATTCTGCATCTACACGTAACAAGTATATCAAGAAAAAATATAGATGATTATAAGCTTGTAATGTATTACAGATATTCTATTCTATTGAAGTAAAAATGCATTTTCATACCATTAAATTCAGCACACAATCAATTTTGAGCACATATTAAAGCCTCCAACGTCTTTGGATGAAGTCTACTACGATGTTATTTGTCTCTTTGTACAATTGCATTTTTTTCTTTATATATTTTTTAGATTTAAATGTTTTTTCAATTAAAATTATTAAAATAAACATTGCGGGTCTAGCGGATATCCATGTGGGTATCCGTCGGATATTAAGCTAATACCAAACTCACCCGCATCCAAGTGCGAGTTTCATTTTGTAATTCCAAACATGCCTGCATCCCGCAAAATTATCCACAGTGGACGGATTTTGGCGGACAGATTTGGACAGGTTTGCGGACACAATTGCTATCCTTATGCCCCACCAGTGTACCTTGAGACTTCAATGTGTTTTGCACCCATGATTACAACCAATTTCAAGTAATGGTTGGATAAAATTGGTGATTAATGGACAAAACTTTTCACCCATCCCCAAAAAAAAAAAAAGGTTATTTTGAGCTACAAACTTTGATTTAGTTCATTTGAAGTATATCTTTATCAATTAAGAGGTAAGTAGGTGCTTACCAACGACCATATCCCTTTTGAACTTACAAAAAAAAAAAACACCGTTTACAATATTGAATTTTGATCATTACACAAAGTATGGAACTTAAAAAATTAATAGTAGTAGTAGTAATAGTACTAATAATAATAATAATAAAATGTATTTGGGTTGGTGTCACCTGAGTGACCAATGTTTCAATAATTATCAAAAAGGTAATACATATATTAAAATAAACAGACAAGTGACAAATCGTTTAACTTTCACTATTAACTATCATGGCTTTGGTTGCCTTCTAGTAAAATGATATTTATGCTCTTGTAACTTTATTTAAATATAGTTTAATGTCACTTGGGTGACACTTATTTCGACAGTTCTAATATATATATATATATATATATATATATATATAGGCACACATATGACACTCGATTAAGTTTGTTGTTCTAATTAATAAATTTGAGTACTGAAAATTAAATTGTCACTTTTTTCCCATTAGTTGATTTATAATTTTATAGATAAATAAGTTTTAGGATTAGAAATGGAGGAGAAGAAGACAACCAAGAATTAAACAAGAAGAAGAAACACAGAAGACGAAGAAGAAAAAGAAGAGGGGAAAAGCAAAACTAAAAGTAAGAGAAAAGGGAGGGGAGAAATGGAGGAGTTTTCTTCTTCTTTCTTCTGTCTTCTTTACAAATCTATTTGAATAAAACTTCATATAAAAATTATAAATCAGCTACTATGGGTAAAATCATCAATTTAATTTTCAATAGCCAATTTTTTTTAATTTTAACCACAAACTTAACGAAGTATCACATATGTGCCTATTTTAAAAACATTTATCACATTTTTTATAAATGTCGAAATAAGTGTCACCCATGAGACATTAATCCTTTGTTTTTTATTATTTGTATCAATTGTTTTGATTTTGTCATTCCTTCATTATAGTTAACAGTGAAAGTTAACGATCGACACCAATGTGCGCCTATATTTTCAAACATGTATCACTTTATTAAAACATGTCACACAGGTGACTTTAACCCAGTGTATTTCTATGGTTTTAGTAGAATTCAAGACATATTTAATTATATAGATAAACAAAATGTCATTTCTTAAAAATTAGGAAAACTTAAAAGCACTACTTGAAAAAAGAAAAAAAAATAGTTTTAAAGAGTAAAACGTTTAACAGTATTTTTGTAGAGACAAAATATGAAACATTAGTGTTAGAATTAATTTATGTATCACTTTAGGTGATAAAATAAATATTTATGAGTGATAAAGTGTTATTATCAGGTGTTGTTAAGTTAGATTATGATGTAACTTACTTGAAAGCTGTAACTAATAATTAAAAAAATACTTTAATTTATTTATTTTTAAGTCACTAATTATAGTTTAATGGTTGATACAAATTACATCATAATGTACCTTAAAATGGTCCATTATTATCTAACGTCGTTGATGAATAAAACACTGAACATTGTAGACTCGTAGTCCAATAATGTCAAATAGAGTTAAACATTGACAAGCTGGCTTCACTACAAACGAACGAGTACACTTTTTTTTTGGAATGAGAGTACTCTCCTTTGAGAGAAAATGGAACCAAGTTTTTATTAATTAATGTTTCTTAATGAATAAGATTTTCCTTATTTTTGAAGCTTTATCCTATTCCCATTGATCAACGCTCTCTACAGCTGATCACCGGACTCGCAGCGACAACAACGAACATGGGGGAAAATACCAAAATGGACAAATTAAGCAACCGCAAAGAAACTGATTTTTTTATGAGTAGTAATATAATCACAAATTCTTGTATAAATTTATTTTGTACAAACTGATGTGGCATGATAAGATTGGTTGAATTAAATATCATTTGGGCAACATGATTTGTTTTTATTATTTTATATTTTCATTCAACCAATGAATTAATATCACGTCATTTTGTACAAAATAAATTTGTAAATTTATACAAGAGTTTGTGGCTGTATCATTACTCTTTTTTTAATAAATAGTATTTATTATTTGTTAATGCTACAGATAAATTTTAATATGAAAGCCGCAAAGTAGCTTAAATTTTTTTTTTAATGTTAAATACTTCTTTCCCTCTGCCTCCTTGTCGCATGTTGTTGATCACTACTTTTCCTTTGAAAAAAGGAGAAAAAAAAAAACAAAGAGAAAATATCCATAGTGCAGGCAGAAACATAACAATGGCCAAATTTTTGCCAGTGTTAGCCATCACCTTCACATTTTTGGCCATTTTTCATTGCCATGCTGACAAAATTAATGACACAAGAAAGGCAAGAATCAACGACTGCCAGCTGCAATATTCATTATCATTATAAGTTGCTCTGGATATTTCCAATTTTATTTTCATCGATTGATTAAGCTGTGATGTATGTGATCGATCACTTATCGTATATAGTATATACATTTATGATCCCAGCTAGCTACATTTATATATATAATATATAAATTAATTATAGGTGTCGCTACACTAACACATGAAAATGGAATCGTTTAGTTTTCTATATTTTAGGATTTAAATGATTATTTTTCTAAACTTTAGGGAGTAGGTGTTATTTTTCTTATGATTTAACTTTATAACAATCAATTATTATTGTATAAACATATAGTTAATAAAGTACACACATACTCATTAAACCGAGCAAGTTAGTTCAAACTGAAAAATCGATTGATTCATAATTTTTGAACCATTCAATTCTCACTGCATGAATCAAAAGTTCAAATCAAATTGGCATATCCCCTTCTTATAAGAGAAAGAAATTTATGAGTCCAATGAATTTCTCTTTTTTATTTTTATTTTTTCTAGATATACACACACATAAGTATATGTATATATGCATGCTGAGTTATATTAAAATTGTCCTTATGTAAATTACGATGTTGGTAATTTTTTAATTAAAATATTTATTAAATAAGAGGTGTTCAAAGTTTTGTTTTATGGTAAAATAGCCTCACCCGATATCAACTTATTTTTAATTTTTTCTAACATAGCATGGATTTACTTCTCTCAAATCCCTTTAAACACCGTAGTCCGTATATCAAATCCCTAGTTTTTCTTTTCCCCCAAAGTTTTTTATACAAATTAACGAGGCAAAGTTTAGGGGGAAAAAAAACCGGGAAATCCATTAATCTGATAAGACTTCCTCCTCTTATTAAATTCTTTATTAATCAACTTTCCATATTAACCCCAATTGCCACTTATTATTAATTACACTCCCTAATTAAAACTCTCTTTAACACAAAGCCGCACTTTCTCCCAACTTATCCTTCTTTTCCTCCTCGATCTCTTCTTCTTCTTCTTCTTATATGTTAATTATTCTTCCACATCCCAAAATACCATGAGCGCTCATCATGGCCAGGCAAGTTAATTTCGTTTAATTTCATTATTATTATTATTATTATTATTATTATTATTATTATTATTACTACTACCACTACTACATTTATTTATACCATCTTGTTGTTCAGGCAGGCACGAGAAAGGTTGTAACAAGTGATGAATGCAGTGACCAAGCGAAATACCGTTCAAGTAGAAACAAAAAGAAGATGAGAATGTCAAGTATGTCAAGTTCGCCAAACGACGTCGCCTTGAGCTGCACAATCTACCATGCAGAAAACATAGACTTGTACAGCAATGTGACAATTGAAGAGCGTAACTATTGTATTGTGTTCTGGGTGGAGCCAGGGAAAGAATGCTTCACCCACATTGAAAAAGGCCTTCTTGATCCTGTTTGGAAACAAAGTTTTCGTGTACCCATAGAGCGGCCTTCGGATTACAGGTTCTTGAACATTGAGGTAATTAGATTCAATTCGAGTGCAGCTCGTCCTGGAACTTCGAATGGGATTGCGGCAGTTGGCAGAGCCAAGATTCCGTTACCGGAAAAAATTTCGCTGAAGAAACAAGGCAGATTTGGGCTCGTTAAATTGGAAGGCGTGGAGGTCAAGGGTGAAGGCCATGTTTCACTTTCAATGGAGTTGAAGAATATTCATCCCTCAGTTTATGGTTAGTGCCTTAGTGCTGCTCTTTTGCACTTTCTTAGTTTCTTTTTCTTCTTTTACGGATGGTTTTGATTTTTGATAATAACAACTAAGCTTAGCCATGATTTTGCCATTTATCTTTAACCATTTAGTCCAATTCTTATCTAAACCATCCATAAGATAATATAACAGCGTATAATTAATCCTCATTTTTTTTTAATATAATGAGGAGAAAGTTTGGTTCGCTCTCTGTATACTCTTTACTCCCTCTTCTATTGGTTTGTCCACCGCCATGTTTCCATTAGTCCTTTATGCCACGTATGTATTGTTGCTGTGTCTCCCCCAATGGATTGTTGCCACGTTTCTTTTGGTGTTCATTTCTTTTCATTTTTCCTTGTATATAGTAGTGTTGCCTTGTTGTCTATTAGATTGTTCCACATTTGCAAATATACTGCTGACGCGTCGTGTCCATTAGTTCGTTGCCATGCATGTCGTGTCCTCTAATAAAAGAATAAAAATTTAAAATGATTTTTCATTAATTTTATTACCTTACTTAGAAAAAGTAAATATTGATTTTAATTTTGCCTACCTTTCTATCTTTTAAAAGAAATATGTATTCATCCATCCATCTATATATATATATATTTTTTCTACATATATTTACTCAACTTAGTGGAAAAGTATATAAACCAGAATACATATACATTTGTATGGGCGAATGACAGTCTTAATGGAATGTATGCTAAAGAGAGTTCTTATTTCAGATTACTAACTAATTACAAGTAAAGGATCCAGTGGATAGATCGATATTGTCAGGTGGTGTAATTTGGTTAGGTTACAAAATTGCGCTAGGTATTTCTTGTCAAGGAAAAAAAACGGAGGATGCCATATGACTAGTTTCTTCATAAATCTTAAATCATAGAGCTAGCAACATGCGTAGCTTCTTCATAAAATCTTAATCCATAGAGTTAGCGAAGTTGCTCACCGAATATTTCTACGGATCATTGAACTTGCCCTTATTGGCCCAAGCACTGATTAAATGTGGCTAAAGGGCAAAATCATCATTCCAACCAAATTGATGAGAAATGTATAGCTATTTTAACGTACTAATTTCCTTTTAATATGAATTTTTTTTAAATTAAGATAATCACCAAATTTTAACTTATTATTTTAATTCATTAATTCTCAAAAATTACAAATTACATTTGCTTAAAATTGAATTAGTTTTTTATTTTTTCTATGAACTTTATTTTTCTCTTAATTTTTACTATAACATCGCCATATTTATCTAATATTATTATTTAGAGTTCATACTATTGAGATTTGACCAAAAAAAATTCTAATAGATTCAAAATGGTATAGAAACTTTTATTTTCTATTTGCACATGATGGGTATTCGATACTTTCATTTTGTTTAGATTACAATAGGGTTGAATTTGTTATTTTTTAAAAATAATTTCATTTATTAAATGCAATTTTTACTTCATGTATCATGATAAATTTTGATAAGGGAAGGAGATGAGGGAGAGAGAGTAAGGTCAAATAAGTAATTGATCAAATTATATTTTTACAATAAAATTTTCAATTTAAAAAAGATGCAGTGAGAAATTTTGTGGGTTCAAATACCCCTATCCTTATCTCATCAGCCCATACTTTTCAACTCATACTGCATTTACTTGTCAGTAATCAAATGGGCTGAAATTAGAATGAGTTAGAATGTGAATCAGAATAAGTTGTCTACTTAAGCTACAAGAATTGGAATGGAAATGGGCTTGAATCCCATTGATCTGTTTATTTTATCTTGGAATCAGAATCAGAATAGGTTGAATTATTTCAAGTTACTAAAATGCCCTTAGTTAATTATAGTAATAACTATTATTATTAATAATTAATAATAATATATAAATTAATTGTAATGATTATATTAATAATTATTATCATAGTATTTAATTAATTATAAATTAGGACAAAATGAGCATTTTGAATTTTAAGGTAGGGTAAAATGGTCAATTCTGGGAATGAGAGATTCATTCCTAAGCCCCCCTTAGGAATAAGTCTCCCATTACTCATTCTCAAATTGTGGTGGGCCCCATGATTTCGATTTCGATTACTGACTCTATTTTGTAAAGTAAACATTATCAATGATTATGGATTCTGATTCCCTTATCCGGTAAGTAAATGCAACATTATTTTATTTATTTCTTAAACTACCCTCGTGCTTCTCTTTCATTTACTACTTGGCAATTGCATATGGGCTTGAACTGTTCTTCTCTAGCGAAGCTGTCAGTGCCTCCAAGATCATATGTACATTAACCAATTATGGGAACTGTATTAACATTTTGATATCAAAGTGTGCAGCATAAAATTTTTAAAGGAATAAGAACAATTAATTAAATTGGCAAATCATAATGTAAACAGGAAGAGGGAAGATTTTGGATTGCTTGGATTTCTGGCTTCTTCTCATCGGCAAATTTTCCTAACTTCTTGACTTTCTTATATTAATTCAATTTATTTTTTGCTTAATTTTCAGAAATTGATAATCAAATAGATTAAGAATTTGACTACTGAGAAACAATTTAAAATAGAAGCAATTCATTGCAGTCTTGGTTTATCGATTTTGTTTCTTCGACTTCTCACTATCCAAGACCATTTTGATATTTTGAAGGAAAAAATCTAGAATTTATAATATCTATTATATTAATCATATAATAAAAATAATGTCATGATATGTGCGCATTTATTTTAAAAAATCACCATGCAAGTGATGATTATATAAAATTTAATTATTTATATTATACTAGCATTAACTAATTGTATTACGTCTAATATATTATAGAATTTCTCATTTTGAAGATGCCTTAAATTTAAGTTATCATGAGTTATTATATTGACCCCTTTTATTATCTGAGATGATTGTGTTTGTGCATTTAGAATAATTGAGGAAATAAAAAGATAGAAGTGGAGAGGGTGTTCAAATATCATTACATGACGTTCATTCTCTTTTTCGACTTAGAAACAAAAACCATTTTGAATTCTTCATCCGCAGTCCGCAGTAATTCGACTGCACAATGGTTACACCTGAACTTCGCTGTCAAGACCGTTCGACCTCGACCTCTCAATAGTCTCCGCCAAAAACCTTAAAAATGTCAACTGGGAAAAACAACGGTGTCTTGAGACCTTACTGCGTCATCTGAGTTGACACGACCAACCGCATCGCCACCAAATCCGACATTCCGGGTTGACCTGACCTGTATGGAGCAAGCATTTCACCATGCCTTTAACCTTTTCCCTCCATGAATCTATCTTTTTCCTAGACATCTTCTATTTCGTGTCATCTGAAACTCTAAATTAGGTCGTCGCCACGCTCCGGGTTCCACTCAATGGCCCCTCCTAACTGGATGATGTAACTGGATCTGAACCTTCGTGCTGACCGCCATTTGGGACGTCCCCAGGGTAAAATGGGACGCCACGAATGCCCACTCTTGGTTTTTTTCCATTACAATTTCGCCCCTCTGACAAGCCATTATCACCCTTCTGCCCCTCCACCAATTTATCAAATGCACGACTACAGAGAATCACCCTTCTCTCCCACGTAGTCTCCGT
Source organism: Citrus x clementina (assembly GCF_000493195.1). NCBI lineage: Eukaryota > Viridiplantae > Streptophyta > Magnoliopsida > Sapindales > Rutaceae > Citrus > Citrus x clementina. The sequence continues at coordinate 872,706 of NW_006262274.1, forward strand.
TTCCTTCGTCACCTCAACCGTACAATCCATACTCATTGGGATGTTACTACGTCTCAGTTCTTCCTCCACCACGGCCGTTTGGCGGGTATTGTGGGCTCTCTAAGCTTAACGATATTTTGCATTTGATCAAAAACTGACGGCAAAGGATTTAGTTGTTGACGCCCTGGCTGCAAGTGTAGGTGGATGCTCATTGGGTGAGGCCACGGGGATAAAATTTTGGAGAACAGGGTTCAGTTTAAGTTGGCTACACATGATGATTACAGCAATTATCACGCTGATTATTAAGGTTAATTAATTAATTATTAATTGTTTAGTACTTGTTTTGTTTTTGTAGCAAATATGAATGTAGATGTATGAAGAAGATGAATGACAATGAACAGAGTTTCTTGGACGAGAATTTTTTTTATGAACTTTTTGCAATTTTGTATTCAATTAATGAATAAATGTGATTAGGTTTGGCTACTTCATAACCATGACTAATAAAGTCATTATAGTTTGTGCTTGTGTTTAAATGCTAGAAATTGTATTTTTTTCACATCTTGTATGTTGATTATGATAGCTATGCATGTGGAAATATAGCATTTGAATGTTGTAGAAGGATATTAGTTGAATTGAAGCCTTGTCTAAGTGTGAAACGAGAGGGTTGAATGGGAGATTAATTGCAAGAGAAGTTAAAGCTAGGATGATTGAAAAGATAGACTAATGTAGTGCCAGTAATGGATGCATTTTCTACTCTCTCGTGAATAGTAAATGAATTTGTGAATAAATTTGTTTGCATTTGCCCACTTCATCATGTTACCTAACATTGTCTATACAGTTTATGATAGTGTTAAAATGTCTTCATGGGGAAATTGTGTGCGCATTTATATTTTGTGGAATTTCATGTATGTTGGTGTTTATATCTGTTTTTACTTGAAGCTGTTGGGTAATTAATTGCTAGAGGAAAAGAGAGGAAGAATATAACCTTTTCTGTCTTAGATATACTACGAAAGAGAGACGAACATGGGGAAGGTGAGGGATGCATTCTCCATTCTTTACGAAATTTTTTTAACAGAGTTTATGAATTAATTTGTAATTGGCCTGGAAGTGTTTTGTACCTTTGTTCTGTGTCTTTCATACCGTTTGACCTTGTTGATGGAAAATTTATTTTGACGTATGGTAACTAATTAGTATTTTGGACTTTTTTCTTTTTCTATATCAAACTTTGTGGTTCATTTTCTCTTTGTAGTCAATTACTTTGTAAAAGAAACAATGGTCATAGGGCATTGTTGTGGCCAATAATAACCTTTGATGGTTAAGTCATTATATTTTAATTCAATTTATAGACAGAGATTGTAAAGTGAGATGAGCAATATTCTAGTACATCTTTTTAACTTACCTTTCAAATGAGAGAGGTCTTGGCCTTATAGACAACTTGAGACTTGACTTGGACAAGTTATTTTACATGCGGCATTATCTTTATGATAAATGTCAATAAAGCGCATGCATAAAGACACATATTAGTATGTGTTAATACTTGCTTATAACAAGTATAATTTAAACAGTTGTCCTATAATTTTTGGGTCATTATGTTCTTTTTCGATCTTCAATGGCTTGGGTTTGATTTGACTTTGGCCCTTGTATTGATTTATCATAAAAAGGATAAATAAGCGTTTTCTATAGAATTTTTCTTGCAGACATTTTTCTTAGAATATTTCTATGTATTGGGAATCACGCTCATAGGTATCTTCTTGATACTTGTTTTTAGGCACTTTAGTTACGATATTTTTGAAGTACTTAAGGCATTTTTATAGAATCTTATCCTTTGGCCTTTAGTCGATACTCACGTATAGGTAGTTGATACTCACCTGTAGGTGCTTTGCTCATAATATTTTCTAAGTACTTAGGTGGTGTTTGGTTTTAAGAAAGGGGAGGAGAGGAGAGGAAAAAAAAAGGAGAGGAATGGAGAGGTGATGAAAGGAAAAGAGTGTAAAAATTAATTGTTATTATTTGGTTTCAAATAAAATTTGAAAGGAAAAAAAATTACATATTTTTTATTTGGACAAATATACCCACTATCTTTAATGTTAATATTGTTAATAAATTAAAACATAATAAAACTATGAATTAATTTAATCTAAAAATTACTTAATTAAATAAAAATTTTATTTTATAAAAATTACAGCCTTTGGCCATGAACAGCTGTCACGTTGACCGCTGTTGACATCCATTGACTGTTGTTGACCACCGCTGACCGCCATTGACCGGCGCCGTTGACCATCGTTGACCGCCATTTTTCATCGTGTTAAATGCATAATAATGCTCAGAAATTGACGATTTACTCATTGGAAATGTTAATTTTGAAGAAAATACACTATATAGTTGGAAATATGGGAGTTAAAATTTTCCCAAGCATTTAAACAAGACTTGAGATAAATAACAATGTATATTAGCATTTCTAATCCTATAGAGTTGTAGATCGGCTCATGAGAATTCCATTGGTACCGGTTTTGATGGTAAAGCGCATCTCTGGTGACTTTCCGGTGAGTCACTTTACTATTTTTTCTTTTATCAAATAGGTTTATCCTATTAATTTAATAAAATAAATATAAATTATTTGTACTTTCATTTATTTTTAATTGATTTTGTTTAGAGGATAATATTGAAATTTTTGTGTTTAAATAGATAAGGAATTTGAAATCCTTAGTCTTTGATAAGGAATGCAAATTCTTCAAATTGATGGAAATTAAATTTCAATGGAAATTCAATTCCTTTAAACTCAGTCCAACCAAACAATAGAAAGTAAAAAGAAATTAAATTCTTTTCCTCTCCTCACTTCTCTACCCTCAAGCAAACATGGCCTTAGGGTATTCTTGGAAAGCATGGTTTTAGGACATTTTTGTAGAATCACTCCTTTAGTGTTTAGTCGATACTCGCCTTTAGATGTTTTACTTTAAATTTCTTTAAGAATATGGAGCATTCTTGTAAAAAATGACACTAGGTACTTAGAAAATATTCTAAGTAGAGTGCATAAGGGCAAGTATCAACAAAATGCCCAATGACATTTATTCTTAGTACTTAAAACCATTCTAAGAAAATCTTATGAGCAAAATTTTATGGAAAACGCTTACGGGTGAAATGCCACAAAACCTATTTTATTTGTGAGAAATCAAGAGTCAAGCTTAATCTCATTGGATATCAATGAAGAACACAAAGACAAGTGTCAAAATAATACTTATCATGAGCAAGTATTGACACATACTAATATATGTCTCTAACTCTCTATGCATGAGCCTTGTTGACACTTGTCACAAGCAAAATGTTATATGTCAAATAACCTCTCGAAGTCTCAATTTGCCCGTGTAAGCCCAAGACCTCCTTTATTAAGAGGTAAGAAAAAAAAAGATGCTAAAATGGTGTCCATCTTAATCTAGTATCTCTCTCTAAAAATTGAACAAAAAATAACTAACTCAAATGCTTGAAGGCAGTTGACACTATTTAACCATTGTTGCTTTTGTATAACTATTGTTCACGAGAAAACATGTAATTTGAGATACTTGCCTCAAGGAGAAAATGAGCCACCAAACTTAATATAAAAAAAAAAAAAGTTTGTAATACAAATCAAGTATTATACATTGAGCTAAATTTTGCATCAAGAATCCCTTTTCTTTGCCATCACTTTTTTTTTTTGAGGTTTAGGTTTTGAAAGTTTCAAAAGTTTTAGTCCATTTTATATGGGAGAATGAGAGAGAAGTTAGTTACATTTAATTTGCATTTCCTTGTTTTTCCTCAGCGTAGTCTCAAAAAATTGTATTGTTAGTTTGATAGCTTAAATAAGATTTTTTTGATAGTTAAAAGAAGATTTTTTTTAAAGCATCCTCATCATTTTTCCTGTGCTTATGCCCTTGCTTGCCTCTGGCTTTTAAAAAGCATTGTTTGGTCTTTATGTGGTGTTGTGATAGAAACTGCCCATTTTCGGTCTTGTGTAAATTTTTTATTGGTGGCCTGCTTGAGTCGGTTTGTAATTCTTTAAAAGAAACAAGAGTATAGAATCTACAAGTATAAACTAAGTCAACTATGTTAACTTGGGAGTTTTTATTCATAATATTCAAAGACTAAGATTAATTTTTCGTCAATTGGGTGTTCAATTTTAATCTTGAAATGGTTCAGTTTCTCATACACAGCCAAATTGACTAATTATTAGAACTAGAAGACTAATAAGTAATACATTTATTAGAATAGTTCTCGCATTATGAGATGGTAGGCTATATTTGGCATACAAGATTATATTAGACTAATTATTTAGGATTGGACTGAATTAGATTTGATTAGATTAAAGTGGACTACGTAATACTATTTTATGTTTTGTACAATATCGGATTGAACTATGGTAAATTGTATTTGAATGAAATTAAATAGCATTTAAATTTGACATTTATATATAAATATGAACTATTCATAAATGTTTAATGATAAAATGTTTATTAAACTTACTTTTAAAGACAATTAATAAAAAATTAAATATATAGAAAATTAGCTATTAGGTAGTCATAATTATAATAAACAAATATAAGTTAATTAGATTAAATTAAATTAAGAAATATTTAATTTATTTTTTATTACCTATATTAAATATATTTTATTTTAGCAAAAAGTTGGCAAATAATATGTATAAAAGCAACCGATTATTGGTTATTAATTTTCATGATAATTTTAATTTAATGATTATCAAATTAAATATTACATTAGATTTACAAATGATAGTTAATTAAATGGATAATTATTTTTAAAATTAATCCTAATTAGATCCATGTATAAATTGGGATTGCTGATCTCTGATTTTAAGATTAAATTCAAATTTAGTCCCCTAATCTAATCCAAAGTGAAGCTTGTCCAATATAAGATAAATAATTAATCCCAAAATTAATCTAATCCTACTCTTAATCATAGCTTCTAAACATAGCCTTGGAGTGTTATTCACTTATGGTGATTATGTACTAGCTTGGTGCTTGAAGTGGAGTTGGGCATTTTCTTGCTTGTGACTTGTAATTAGAAGCTTCAATTTTGTTTATGGTTGCCTCACTTGTCATTTGCCAAATATAAATGTTGTTCGATGCACTCCATCTTCGAGTGCCCAAGCCTTTTGTAGGTGCAGTTAGAAGCAGACAGAGTGCATTCAGTACTATTTCAAACTCCTTGTTAGACTCCGAATCAGGAGACTTTCAGAAGCCCGCTGCAACCAACTTGGGTCTTTACCAAAATTACGCAACTAACTGTTAACAGCTTTTATGTTTTTGAGTTCTTAAAACAAATAATGATACATTTACCAATCGATAATCAGAATGTGTTGGAAGTAAAATATGTTGGAATCAGAATGAGATAAAATGAGAATGAGAAATGAGAATCAAAATAAAATGTTTACTTGAACTAAATGAATCAGAACTAGAATGAGTTGTATTTCCGTTGATATATTTACTTTATCATAGTATCGAAATAGATTGTTACAAATTATTAGAATGCCATAAATTAATGATTGTCCTTATTATCATTATTATTTATTATAATAATTGTGATTATTATTGTTCAAGAAACAGCAATAATAATGATGATGATGATGATGATCAGCATCATCATTCTCATCATTGGCAATCAACGATTGTAGCAATGAGATCAAAGAGCTACTGTTGGTGGTGGTTTGCTTGAGACACGGTCAATTGCTGCCAGCCTGCCACTGCTAGTTTGACGTTTCCAACAAGATTGACGTGTGGCTGACGATCAACTACTACTGCTGGTGCTGAAGAAGACCGATGACGTGATTCCAACCAGTGCCATGCGAGATCAACGGCTATTGGTCGTCTAAAATAATAAATTTCTCGAGTTTAACCTGTTCCAGACCCGAAGTAAAAAATTTGAGCTTGGATTCTGATCTGGTACAATATTTTAGTACTTAAGTCTGAAACTGAAAAAATAAAATTGAAATCGGATCCAGATTTTGTCATCCCTAATTTAGAGGTCTCCTCTGTATAACTTAAACATATGTGCCCAAAAACATCGACATATACTATTCCACGATTGAAATATTTATAATAACAGAAATTTGAGTTCCTTGAAGGACTCAAACTCTTCTCCACCCCATATGTGACCAACCACTAATTAAAGCGGCATCTGAAAGTTTGTTCGTTATAGATTTGACAGTGGTGCGGGACAAAAGTTGCTAACTCTACTCATTAATATGTTTTGATTTTTCTTGCCATCAAAGAATGTTTAAATTGTAATAGAAAAACGTTCAAATTACTTGAAATTTATTATAAAGTATCTTAAAAAAATTTGTGTAATTCACGAGGGATCCAACAATTTTGTGGGACAAATGCCCCACACGTTCCTTCAAAAAACGTAATAAAATACACATAGACGTTTCATAAATTAATAAAAAAAAATGTTATTTTGACTAAAATATGTCTTTATAGAAGAAAATTTGTAGTATATGCGCTGCCTCCAGGCAAATCATATCTTGAAGTGTTATACTATTTGTTAATGGAACTGACTGTGGATATACATTTCTACTTGATAATTTATTAATTTTTGTTATATAATATCAACATGTTGAAATGAATATTTACGATCAATCACAAACACAATTGGTCAAATGTGTCTAGCTACATGGTTTTTTATAGTGTGCAGTAATGGAACGAATGCCCCACATGTTTTTTTGGAAATTATTGATAAAAATTATGCAAATGGGTGCTTTCTAATAAATTTATTTTGACTAATTCAACATCATACTGTTCAATAAAAGTGGATTCTCACATCATTTGTACAGATCACTAAATTTGTCTTAATACATATGGTTGTGCTTCCACAACAAAGCATTTGCTCTCTCTCTCTCTCTCTCTCTCTCTCTCTCTCTCTCTCTTTTCTCTTCTCTTGGAATTTTGATATGAGATCTTTGTGGCAGAAAAAATAATCATGGCGTCCAATGTACTTGTACCGATAAGATCCATTATTTTGTTATAGAATCAAATAATCATATCACTTTTGCCTTTATTTCAATTTCTAATGGGTGGTTTATCTCCTTTTCTCCAGGATTTATTAGATATGTGCAGTTTGACGATTAGGAATTGGACAAATTCCCAATATATCAAAAGGCATAATTGCCAACAAAGTTGGCTTATCTACTTGAAAGTGGGATGATTGAGAAATGATCTTACTTGTTTCAATGTATTGCATTTAAGAAAGACAATTATTTTGACTAAAATCAAGTATTAGATACAAAGGTAACAACTGTATATTAAACATTGATGCATCCACACGATTCTTTAACTGATTCACTAATTTGATTTGACAACGTCATTTGATTGGGAGCAACTACACGATTAATAGTTGCTTGCAGCTTTGCCCCCCACCCCAAAGCAGTTCCACTTGTAAAACTTATAATCAAACCTCTGATTAGTTGCAAACCCTAGTTATTGGGATTTGCTTGGGATTAACATACTAACTTCCAATCTATCTAGTTGTATAAATTATTGTATTTAGAGATAGCGTTCGGGATCGAGATCCGGATGTAGGTGCATTCGGATCTAGATTCACATAGTTATTTTTATATTTGGATTCAAATTCGAAAAAAAATATGTAGATATGGATGCGGGTAATATCCGCATGGATTACGGGTGAATATTCCAAATAAACAAATCCGAATAAATTAAAAATTCAACAATTCACCTAATAATATCAAATAAAATCCAATCATAATTAACAATCAACAATTCAATACCTAAAATAACATACAACACCATAAATTTACAAACAAAAATATCACAACATAAATCAAATATCAATAATAACATAAATATAAATCTAACTCCCACAAATCCACAAATAAAATTATAAAAACACTACAAATCCACATAAAATAATGTGGATCCCAATATATATATATATATTACTTTAGCTTCACTTATATATTTTTAAATTAATTCTATTATGTTTTTTCATTTAACTTATATATTTTTATTTAATAAATAATTTAATTAAAAAATAATTCCATCCGCCCCTGCTTATAAACCTAGTAAAGTTAGAAATTTTTTTCGATGATATCCAAAATTGCCACATTTCCTTAAGGGGACACTATGATTAAGATAATGCCTCCACAAAACTCATGACACATCAGAGCGAGAAGGTCTCACTTAGATCACCTCAACAATCATAAAAAATATCATTCTAACAGCTATTAAATCATAAAAAGAAGACATAACTGAATATGAATAGTACCTGCACCAATAAATTCAAGTGCTCTCTTAAT
>NW_006262274.1:881083-887980 GCF_000493195.1 Citrus x clementina
ACTGTTCAACAAGGATAAGTCACATGCTTAAAAGGAAGTACTCCCTTCTAAACTTGCCCAGTGTCCAACCTACGAAAAGATTATGCAATTGCCCTACTGGAGGGGGAAATAGCCATATATGACTCACCACTTATCCAAAAAGACGTAACAATATTCTCAGGGACACTCCCAATATATAACGTAAGGTTAACTCTAAAGATAAGGTCACTAAATACATAAAAAAGACTCATCTTCAACCTTGAATTATGGTTTTTGAGAAACCCAATATCCCTCACTGACTTACATTGGAGTGCTACTAACGGTCACACTGGCACCTCCTCTAACACTCTCTTCCCTCATTTGCAGGTTTGGAGTGAGCCTTTTACCAAACTCCTACCCGAAAACTAGTAAGTTTGTCAAGTTCCCATAATATCATTGGTCTAACCTAAAATTAAAATAACTAAGCATAATAGAAAGAAAAGTTGGGACTAAGTAGCTAATCAAAGAGCTTCAAAATGCATTAATCCAAGAATTTGGCAATATCATTAGATAATTAACCAATACCTTTAATGTTAACATCAAATCTTCATTTCGTTATACACGTTGTATATTGCTTGGTTCATGCATTTACTTTTCAATGAATTGAATGAAGTTGGTGGCTCTCGTTGCATTCTTTCTCGTAACCAATTACTAGATGGAATATATGCCCCACTCCGACTCAACATAAATCACGTTTTTCTTTGTTTCTTTTTTTCCTGAAAACCTTCACAAAATCATGTTTGATTGCTTATATGAAATGACCAATAACAATAGATGGGAAGTTTTTGGTTGATTTGGCTTATTAGCTACGTAGTTTTTAACTAATGGAGATAATTAAAGGGGACATAATGAACTTCATCACTAATTTAATAAAGTTTTAAAATGAACGTAGATTTAAGAGATCAAAGAAAGGTGGAATACTAAATTGTTGAAATAAAGTGACCATAATACCTTAATCTTAGTGAAGTATTACAAAAATTACTACACCTAAAATTGAAATTTGTTTGGTAAGGATCTGACAGCATTATTATATTTGACACTATATCAACTCTTTAACCTTCGTTACAAAATCGTGATTCTCTCCTTACTGAATTCCTGGGTATGCATTTGAATTGGAGCAATTCGAAACTGACTAGGTGCAGCTAAGATTTTTAAAAGACCGTAAATCTTTTACCAGAGACATTGTCGATTTATTCCAAAAAAAAAAAAAAATACTTGCATTTTGGCCACCAACGAATGCTTTACATAAATTGCACAGTCACATCATCGCTCACCCCACTCTTTCTCAGTGTTTTTATCTTCAACTTAGGAACGTGTACCTTTAAAAAACCATAGACCCAAAATCATGAAAATGGACAACAAGAAGACATGTTTCTGGATTCTCATCAAATTTTGAAGCTACAACTCTACCTATAGCTAAAGATTTGCTAAGATTTTTGACCCACACGCCTTGTTGGTACTCATTTATCTTCTTTCCTATAAGAATGACATGATCATAAAGCCATGCGCCCCTGCCTTAGCTATCAATATTTGCATTCAAAAGGTCAATGATTGGATTACTACAAGCCTACAAGTGACCTATACTTTGTGAATAAATTCAGATGGCAAATATACGTGAAACTTTCCGCAACTACATAGCCTTGAAGAATTCACCCTTTCTAAGTGTCTTTTAATTTTTTATTTGAAGAATTGCCATGTTCGTAAAATTATTGAGAATGGTCCAAGCTGAGAGGTCATTAATATCTATATCTGAAGATTGATTCATTTTTTTTAATTTCGTCCAATCGTCAGTTTATTGTTCTACTTCACTTAATTGTGTGTGAGTAGCACGTACCCTTCTCAAATTAGATGCCAAAATTTAAACACCCTTAGAATTCGAAACACTTATTTAACCTAATTCAAACTTAATAATTGTCATCAAACCGAAAGGAATAAGTTGTTTTTATTTGCTTTAATTGATTCACTACTAGTTGTTTTTATTTGCTTTAATTGGTTCACTACTAATCACTAGCTTGTGTTGGTTCGGGTTTCCTAGATCTACTTGGTAGCTCTTCAGTTTTTATCTCCACTTGAACTTTGAATCTTTGCTTCAAACATTTAGCAATACTGATCACCCCATGCATGTTGACGATTCTTTGCTTCGAGACGATTTAATTTTAACGGCGAATTAAAAGTGACAGAGAAAGGCCAAGTTCAGCTAACCTTGTAGGCACAGTCTCCACTATTTATGTAATTGAACTAAAACTACTTAAATTCGTTCTTAATTTGTAAACTGCTAGCTGCCTACTATGCCATGGCGCTTGTCGACTTCATGAAATGAAAAAGCAAAAGAACCCCATTGTTGACAGTGAAATATCCAGAGAAGATGCCTTTAATAATTGAAGCTTTATTTGCATAGTTTTAGTAGTGTAACGATAACGTTTGCTTCTCTTGACTTCATATCCGGTTAGTACTGTTTTCATATTAGATATTTTTGGACACAGACAGTTCTCATTTTTGCAATCGTTTTATTATTTTTATAGAACATCAATTCTTTTTAAAAAAATTATACAGCTGTAAAAAAGTATATCGGACCAACCTTATAGTTAGCACAAGTGCACAACCACAAAGGATGCGGCTAATTCTTGAGCTAATTAATCAGTATATCGGCTTAACAGGTCGTGAACTAACAAACTACCTTTCTGAATGACAAAGATATCAATAAAAAAGATTGGACTATACGAGAGTCATCTCATGCAAGCATGAGCGAGTCCAAATTACAATTCTATATAAGAAAGACTTGTAAGAACGATTAATATAGAAGGTAAGAGGGTGTTAGTCTTTTAACTTAATGACTTAAAGCAACTTGACTTAATTAATCAAATTAATTAGAGGTGTTTGTTTTTTAATTTAATAAAACTTTTTAAATAATTTTGATTTAATAAAATAAGTCATTTTTTTTGGCTTTTTATTGAATAAAGAAATATGAATCAGCCAACTAATTTCTAATGTAAAGAATATCCCTACTTTAATATTTATTTTTCATGCCAATTCTAAAACACGCCTCTACACTTTTACCCACTTATAATCTCATCTTTTTTTTTTCTTCAGCCGTCGTGGAATCCCTCCTCACCTTGCTGCTCTCATCAAATTCTTGAATCTCTCATTTTCGGTGATGAAAGGTGTTATTCTTCAACTTTTTATATAATTATAGAATCTATTTTTATTAAAAAAATTTATATATTATAATTCTAAAATCATTATATTTGTGTGTGTGTGTCTGTGTGCGCGCATAACATTCAAATTTAATAAGGATACAAATATAAAAATACTTGTTTTTAATTTTTAAAGTTAAAAAAAATAACTTAATACTTATTTTCAGATATTCAGACAAAAAAAAAAGAACATATTATTTAGATTCAAAATTTAGGTCTATTAAAATTTTAGATCAACTTAGGTCTATTCATATTTAAGATAAAAAAAAAAAACAAATACGGCCTAAGTTAAATCATGCATGAATAGAATCCAAACTACCTTTCCACTTGACAAAAGTTAATTAAAAAAAAAAAAAGTCTACAGGTGAGTAAGAGTTTTAATGCGATATATTCAAATCTATCAAGAATAGTTCTTGGGCTAAGCAAACACCACTTCTTCTTCTTCTTTTCTTGTTTCTTTTCAAAACTAATGAAAATACTCTTAAATACAAACGTTTCTATTTTATTTTTAACCTAAATTTGAAAAGCATGAAAACATGTTAAATAAGTAAAACTTTTCAAACTAATTTCTTAAATTTTAAACAATTATGTTCAAGTTTAGATGGTCAAAGAAGATATGATTCAATTTGATGTTCAAATAAGTGTGTTATCATTAATAGATCAGTCAATTTTATTTACTCAAATTTGATTATGAACCTTTTCAAGCCTATATCTAGTCACTTTCAAAATTACCCAAAATACGTAGGAAGCAAAATACACATGAAGTTGTTTACAAAATTGGAGTGAATGCATGAAGCTATAGTAATGGAATTTGTGTTGGTTTCAGGCTGAGTTTGGTGACCTGAACCTATCAGCAAGAAGAAGCATGAAGCATGAAGTATTAGCCGGCCAAAGCCCTAAGTCAAAGAATGTAAATGGGAATCCATGCAGAGTTCAAATTTAGGTACATGAATGCAAACCCTAGCCCCATTAAATTAATTAAAAAATGTATATATTATTACTTTATGTTCAAAGCTTTTGACTTATGCAGTGAAGGAAAGAGAGGTTAATGGGAATACAAATAAACTAATTAAATGGGCTATCAACGTCAGACAAGCAGTAGGTAGCATGACAAATATAATGAGATAATTAGTTATATAATCGTTAATCAATTAACAGTTTTTTTTTTTTTGTCATTTAAAAAAAAAAAAAAGGTTCATTGTTTTGGTTGAATAATTATGTCATCTTATTAAGAAGCAAAAGAACGCAGAAGTGAGTGTCGTTCATTTGTTTTGTGGATAATTATAACTGTTGTAAAATTGTCTTGTGTGGGGAAATTTAATTGTTAAATTCTGAAATCAATTGTTTTAGAGTTGTATTTAGATGATAAGCATAAAAATGATGAGTTTTCCTCTAGATCTTGTAATTAGAGGTCGTACTCATTCAAACTTGAAATAAGTAGAACTACGATATATGTTTGGCAATGATATGAAAGTAAAGGGAAATGTTTTAGATAGTTTTTAAAATTAGAGAGACATATTTACCTCAAATCTAAAAAAACTAAAAGAGCATCTATCCTAAGTACATGTTAATCTCTATTGATTTAATGATAATAATCTAATAGATTAATTTTGGCGTCTATTCAGACTCAATCAGCTATATACATTTATAGTCAACTTAAAAATTTACAGAGTCCAGCCAAAAAAATATACTTCTATTACAAATTTTTGTGGAAAGGTTCGAGCTTTTGCCCTGTTAAACCCTATTTTATGTTTAAAACCTATCAAAAACTCAATTTTTGTTAAACATTGCCCAAAGATAAAATCTATTAAAAGCATTGCAAAAAGTGCTTTTAAAATCCCAATAATTAAATTATCTTTGGGCAAATTAACTCGAATAAAAAGACCCCATATGAATCTGCATGGCTGGTCTTGAACTGTCACTATTAACAGATGCCATGGTTCACTGTAACACAACTCCACTCAATCCTAAATGAAATGAGTCCTAGTACTTAGACAGTTAAGACACCTTGGAATCAATGAATCTCCCTTAAAAAATTAGCGTACATTGAGCTCCAATCAAACAAACAAATAATTATTTAATTAATGAAACCAATTATATTTCATGGTACCCTATTCATCAGCATTCATCAGTTGGTCTTGAACTGTCATACACGTGGCAGATGTCAATTGACTCTGCACTTCTTCGACAAAACAAGTCAAACAATTTGTTAATCAAACCAAATATGTCATGCAATAAAATACACATTTTCAATGTTTTAAATAATGCAACAAACCGACAAATCAGAAATGCCGGTTTTAGGAGATACTAATATAACTTTATTAACCGACCTTTATTTGCAAGCAAGCTCACATCCTCAGACAAATATAAAATTAAAATTAAAATATCCCCAGTAGCTTGTCATAAATAAAAATAAAAATTGAGGATTAATTAGTAAGCTAAAGCTAAGGTAAGACAGTTAAGATTCTGGCCGACTTTTCTTGGGTTTGAGAGAATGACAGCCAACATACAGAACGTAAATAGTCGGCGCAGTTCATTTGAATCAATATTATTATTGGAATTTGGATTTTTAAGTTCATTTTTTCGCACGAGAATTTTATAGATTTGGTCATCGAATCTTCTTAATAATCTTAAGTTTATTGTACTCTCTACTAGGCAAGCGGTTGACGAATCATTTAAGCAAAAATTTTAACGTATAGATCCTAGCGCTACTAGCTTCATCAACTTGCCATTTTGTTGAGAGATATTTTATACAATTATAATTAATTATGCAATTGTGGCATTTCTAATTCGGAAATATTAACGAACCTATACCAAAATATTTTATTAAACTCTCACAATTATTTCATCGTATGTGATTCAAGCATGAGGTCCTTTATGAAGTCAAACAATTTGATTAGTTAACTTGATTGTTTGCTTCTTCTTTGTTAAAACATAAGTTCTTTAAAGATGGTGTCTTTTTTTTTCTTTTTTCTTTTTATCAATATATTAGACAATAAAAGAGTTCTTTAGAGTAGACACCTACGTTTTAAATTGTAAATTTGAGATTTCGACAATCACTTAATGTTTAGTTATGATATTATCTTAAACTATGTAATTAAATTACAATATGTAACTTCAAATTTGTATTTTGGAATGAACAAACTTATGCACTAATATTTTTTTCCACCGGAATATCTAATATCGTTTTGGAACCACAACAGGCAAGTTCTGTTTGAAAGAAACATTTTGATAGTACCGTCTAGCTTAGCTTCAATAAAATACTAAATTATTAGATTTCAGAATCTATATTTATCGTATTAAATTATAATAAGTCAAAAATAAATTCTAAAATTCATATTTTTAAAATGTGTAATGGATGTCAATGTGAAGAACACTTTCTTGAGTAATATAACGTTATTTTTTTAATCAAAACTAATGCATATTTGATTCACACATTTGATATTTTGATATTTCTTTCCCTTTTTTTTTGGGGGGGGGGGGGGGGGAAGGATTTAATTTTTTTTTTTAATTTAAAAAAACCCAGTTTGAAAAGTAACCCCAAAGGAAAAAATAAAAAAATTTTAATACCCAACTCCCCTTCATTTTAGTTCCCCAATGAGACTATTAAAGGGGAGAACTTTGCTGCTTTGGTTTCTGGTCCCCCATTGGCCCATGAAATGAAACCCATTTGGCATTTGCTCCC
>NW_006262274.1:888496-920902 GCF_000493195.1 Citrus x clementina
CTTGTTGTTGGTCAAAAGGACATAAAATTAGCGTCAATTTGGCTCCCCTTGTGATTTCCGATTTCCAAGTACAATCTTTATGATAATGTTGCCCTTGAATATGGACACGTGTCATTACCCCGCTGATGAGTGTCACTAATTTCTTACTATAATCACACGAGCTTATAACTCACCCCCACTAGAGACATTGCTGCCGGACCTTGTTAGAAAAGGTCATCACAAAGTTAACCGCGCATAATTTTTCATAATTGAACTAAAACACTTGAATAAATTAAAAAAACAATTCACGAAATTTTATATGAGATCACAAATTAATTTACCGATTTTTATAATTAAAAAATGAGTAATGATACAGCCACAAATTCTTGTACAAACTTATTTTGTACAAACTGACGTGGCATTAATTCATTGGTTGAATGAAAATATAAATTAATTTATGTACCACGATGCGCCAAGTGATATTTAATTCAACCAATCTTATCATGCCACATCAGTTTGTACAAAATAAGTTTGTGCAGGAATTTGTGGCTGTATCATTACTCTTAAAAAATATATCGCACCTCAATTAGATTTCTTTTTAAATGTTATGAAAGACCTCAATTTAAAATATATTTGACCAAAAAATAGTTTAAGAATAATTGCTTTTAGGATTTGCATTAAATTCATATTTAAGAGAGAATCGGCATAATAATGGTCACTATAGAAATAATTAGTCAAGAAACAGGCGTGTGCTGCGTTGATAGAGGAGGAAGAGGAAAATGTACACGTGGCTTTCAATCATAACTTGAGATAATAATAATCTCATAAACAAAAAGGCCAAATAAACCAAAATTAAAAATTAAAAAAATAGATGTGACAACAGCAATTGATGCCACTCAGCAAGTTCATGCACCCTGTCCCAAGTCCCAACCCCCCACCGCTATAAATTGGCTCATCATCTCGTCAATTCTCCCACACTCACTCACTCGCTAAACATCAAATTTTCAAAAAGCTTTGCAGCGACAGCGAGCGAGACTGAGAGAGCTCTCTATCGAGATTAAAAAGAATAAGAAAAAAAAAAAAATGGTGGCTGCTTCCTCAGCTTTATCAGCTCCTGCTTTGGTCTCAAAGTGCACCGTTTTGCCAGAACAAAATTCAAATCTCGGGGACTTGAAGCTCTCAGTCTCTGACCTTCCAATGCTTTCTTGTCACTACATTCAGAAAGGCTGCCTCTTCACTCGCCCGCCTTTTCCAATTGACCATTTGATTTCCCTTTTAAAGAAATCTCTCTCTCAAACTCTCTCTCACTTCCCTCCCCTCGCCGGCCGCTTCACCACCGACTCCGACGGCTACATCTACATCACCTCCAACGACGCCGGTGTCGATTTCATCCACAAAAACGCTACCGTATGGTCCGTCCGTGACATCCTCAGTCCGGTTCACGTCCCCGAAAACGTCAAGAGCTTCTTCGCTCTTGATAGAACTGTCAGTTACGAAGGCCATTACAAGCCGATTTTGACAGTTCAAGTGACGGAACTAGCAGATGGCGTGTTCATTGGCTGTGCAATGAACCACGCGGTCGCGGACGGCACGTCGTTTTGGAATTTCTTCAATACATTTGCTGAATTGACTAAAGGCATCAAGAAAATCTCCAAGCAGCCGGAATTTTCTCGTGACTCGGTGTTGGTTTCCCCGGCGGTGTTGATGATTCCGGACGGCGGACTCAAGGTGACGTTTGATGAGAACGAGCCATTGAGTGAGAGAATCTTCAGTTTCAGCAGAGAATCAATTTTAAAACTGAAAGCCAGAGTGAACAACAACAAATGGATCGATAACGGCCACGTTGACGCCGTTGAGTTACTCGGGAAGCAAAGTAACGACACGTATTGGTTGAAGAAAACGGAGTCAAACGGTGAGATATCGTCGTTTCAGTCTCTCTCCGCGCTTCTATGGCGGGCAGTGACGCGTGCGAGGAAACTACATGTGAACAAAATGACGACGTTTAGGATGGCTGTTAATTGCCGTCACAGGTTGAACCCGAAGCTGGATCCGTTATATTTTGGTAACGCGATTCAGAGCATACCGACATACGCGTCGGCGGGTGACGTGTTGTCCAAGGACCTTCGGTGGTGCGCGGAGCAGCTGAACAAGAATGTGAATGCTCATGACGATAAAACGGTGCGTCGTTTTGTCGAGGATTGGGAGAGTAACCCGAGGGTGTTTCCGTTAGGGAACTTTGACGGCGCATCAATCACGATGGGCAGCTCTCCGAGATTCCCGATGTACGATAATGATTTTGGGTGGGGCCGGCCTTTGGCAGTTAGAAGCGGTAAGGCAAACAAATTTGACGGTAAGATCTCCGCTTTTCCAGGGAGAGAAGGTGGTGGCACCGTTGATCTCGAGGTCATTTTGGCGCCAGAAACAATGGCTGGGATTGAATCTGATCATGAGTTCATGCAGTATGTATCGTGATTTGTTTTGGACCGTCGGATTGAACTGGGGAAAATGGGATTTAAGGGTGGTGATCGAGTGTAGGAGGATAAGGGGAGGGGATGTTTTGTCTAGTTGTGATATATAGTTGTTATTTTGTATTGTATTTTATTGTTAAATTTAAGTTTTGTTGCTCTTTTATTTTGCCTTCTAATGAATATAATTTGTTGCTCCCTATGAACTTGGCCGGTTGGTTAATCTTTCTTCCTTTTTTTTTTTTTATTTGAAATTATTATAAGAGCAACTATAGTGTTGGATAAGGAGGCAGTTGACTTCTCTTACGTAAGAAAATTGTTAAAAATTTGTGCGACTTGCCTCTTTGCATTAAATTATAAAGAACAAATCATTAAACATTGTAGATCAATTGGTATTGGGTTGTTCTAGTTTAATTAAGGTACTCGATTTAAGATTTGCGAATGCAGTTGCGTTAAGTATTTATTAGGAGAGTTTACCGCCTTAAGTGTCTTGCTTGATCGGAATCTAAATTAGTTAAAACCCAATGCAATTTTCAGATACTAGATAATTTAATACACCGAAAAAAAGTTATAAAGAACAAAAGTGAAATCAAAATTCATTCTAAATTCTGAGGTTAAAATCTAGATCTAATGTAGTTTTCGAATACTAAATAATTTAATACACTGAAAAAAAGTTATAAAAAACAAAAGTGAAATCAAAATTCATTCTAAATTATAGGGCCAAAATCCCATCTTCACTCACTAAGGCAAGATCTTTCTATACATTCGTAACTGTATTTCTTGAACACTCTATTCCCCATAGCGTATGGCATTCGAAATTATGATAAATATTCGGCAACGTGATTGGAGACTGAAGTACTTGAGTTAAATTGTTTAATCTAGTACTGTCTCAACTACATCTCAGTGTATATAGTTACCGTTTATTTTATTACATATCCATAAATAAAATTGATGGATATTATTAGCATGTTGGTTTAATTACTAAAAATTTGACATCATACAAGAGATTTTGAGTTTGAATTCTGTTTCACTTGAATGAGAGCTAGTTTCTTTTCGATTCATAAAGCGCTCTGAATCCACATTTCGTGAACCTCAATGGCTACATAATTTTGATCAAAATTGTTCCAAAGAAGACAAATAAAAAATTATAGGCAAACAAACTTTTCACAATTAGTGAACTTGTTCTTCCAATTATATGATTCCCTGAAAATCTTTAAAAAATCTATTGGGATTCAATTCTCGCACTTCTAAAGGCCAAACAATCAAGACAAAGCTTGATGGACATAAATGGACGTCAAATTTGTGCACACCAAATTGCCAAGTTTGTAAGAATAAATTGGAGTTAGATTCTTTTGTTCCCATCCCATCCTCTTTAATGACAAGGACATCCATGTATTTCTGTCCATTTTGAACCAATGCACTATTTCATGGTGAACCCAACAAAAGCCGATATTCTTAAAAAATTGCAAGAACCGGAACCCAACTAACACAAACTTTGAATTGAGACGTGTTTTTGCCACAAAATCCACTTTTATATTTACTATCTTATCTCATCATCGACTTGTTATTCGAATGCCCATGATTTGTTGATATAAAATGAAAATATAATTTAATTTTGCAATTGGAAAAAGTTGAAAACTTCAAAATTTGATCTCTAAGTTTAACATTATTATAGAATAAATTTATTCAATTGCATACCTCACAAGTGGTACTAATAAAATAATTTTAAACAATTGATTTATTGGTTTGGTGCGGATGAATTTTTTGCAATAAAAATATCAATTGTTTATCTTTAAAATGTAAAAAAATCTAATACCCATATAAAGATTCATCTCCTTCCTATATTTACAATTGTGGAGTAGATATCTTTATTATTTTGGTCTTGATTTTTTTATCTATGTTCCATAATATTTTAGGTTACACTACAATTGTATTACTTTTAAACCTACGTAGGTCATGACCCCTATTGTCAATAGTTTATAAATATTTAATAATAAGAAAAAGAAAATAAATATGTCAATTATTTATAAAACAATTGAAATCAATTAGTTTGAATTGAACCTAAATATCCCAAAAAAAAAGAACTTAGTTTCACAGACTTGGGGCCTAATTATAAGCCCAAAAGATAATCAGTGTTTGGGTCAGGCCTAAGTTTTATCCTGAATATTTTTTAGTCTCCATTTTGACCAACTTAAATGATTTTATTTCGCTTATTAAAAAAAATGATTTTATTTCCCTCTCTCTCTCTCTCTCTCTCTCTCTCTCTCTCTCTCTCTCTCTCTCTCTATATATATATTTAAAACAAATGATTTTATTTTCAATGTGTATCATTCCCCGTGCACCTGATCAAAAGCTCGTTCGCTTCGAACCCTAATTTTAAAGCTCCATGATTCTCATTCTATGTTCGAATCAACTAAAATTTTGAGCAATTCAGTGGAAAATCACCCAAAAAGTATAAGCTTTCGCAATCAAAGTGATGTAGGTAATCTCGGTTAAGGTAAGTTTATGTACTACCTTAATTTATCTTTGTTGACTTTAATAATGCTGCTTCATTCGTCATTTTGCTTTGAATTTCTTCGTGGGTTTTCATTTTATCAGTTCGTTATTTAGAACGATTGGGACTATTAAAAACTTCTGAAATGAATGATGTAGAAGTTTATGCTGTTTTAACATTGAGAATTAAAAATGTAAAGTCAACTGAGCCAAATGGTATACTTCATTTTATATTTGACAAGTGATATTAAGTTTTCTTCGTGATCACATACTGAATATGATTGGTTGAATCCATAACTTCATAGGTTTACTTTGTAGGTTATGCTATAGCTCCGAGAAGTAAAGACCACGTGTGAACCTAAAACAAGTGAAATAGGCTGCTCTCTTGTGATCTTTTGAGACTCACTGTCATTTCATTCGGGAAATCGATAGAACTAGTATGCGACATGAAGTCCAAAGAAAAGAGTTTAGTTGTTCTGATGGTGTAATGGGATTTTTTGGGTTGGATTTCGTGGGTACTTGCAGAAGGGTTTTCTCCATTGGTTCACGGTGAGCTATTTGGTGAGATTTGTAGTTCATGAGATTGGTGAGAACTGAAAGTGCTTGGATTGTTAGTAATGGCATAGAGAATTGTTGTGAATGATGAAAAGTAATCTATTTGTTTTTTATGGACTGTTTTCAGAAATTGACAGTGTAAATTCTGAGATTCTGTAACGGAGACCAAGAGCAAACTTTTTAGTTTCTTTTGGCATTAAAGCTTGGAGATGTTTGAAACAACTTAGAGTTTGGATGGCCATTTGCTGTTATTCAGGGATTAAAAGATATGAGCATCTGTAAGTGGTATTAGATAAGTATATTGGTATTGTGGGTTGATTATGCTTCTAGTGATTCCTTAAAAATAAGTTTTTCATGCCAGTTCAAGTTGGTAAATTGTTAAATGTAGATACTGATATTCAGAAATAAAGATTAACTGAGAGTTATGGAATTGACAAAGAAAAGGAGATGCCACATTTTGAAGAACTCCATTTGTTTTGTGTTAGTGGTGGTCTCTGTTTGTTGCCTGTCGATTCTGATTTTTTCAATGCTTAGGCTTCCAGATATATCATTAGGAAGCACCTCAATACATGGAGAGGTTTTTAGACGTGAGGAGATTGGGAAGTTCGCAGAGATGATGATTGAGATGCTACCCGAAGATCTTGCTTTTACCATCTTTGTTCCTTCGGTGAAAGCTTTTGATCGTGAGCTGAAGCTACAAGTAAATGATAGTCTGGTAGGAGACAATGTGAACAATACATATGCTATACTTTCTCGAATTTTGGGTTTCTCGGCTGTTCCTCGGACTCTTTCTTCAATTATGGTTCCTTTTGGTGAAGAGATTTCTTATGATTCATTGTCTGGGTTAACATTGTACATTTCAAAGAGTTCAGATGGAAAGCTGTTGGTTAACAGAGTTGAATCAGAGAGGCTTGATCTCAAGAAAGGGAAGATTGTAATACATATAATGGATGGGGTGATTATGGATGCTGAATTTGAACAATCTGTTCAGCCTGATTACAATGAAGGAGATTAAGTGAAACTAACGTATATAATCATCACCAATGTACAACTTTTGATGTAACAATTCTTGTCATCTACTGCATACCTTCTTAATTTTACAAAAGATTTACAGAAATTGTAGGTAGACGGTACTCTCAAATGAATTTGAGCCATTTTCTGTTTCACCTGGTGAATCTTGCATTACAGATGAGTTTGAGCCATTTTTCTGCATAATGTGAAAAGTCCACTGTGTAATGTGGCAGGTTCGTGAAACAAATACGCAGAAGAAAGAAGAAACATCTGAGAATTGTTTCATTGTGATCTATGCAAAGTCTTCTGAAAAATCCATCTGAGCTTGAATAGTTTTGATCAATAAGGAGAGTGGATTTTTCCTTCAAACCTTGGTTGCTTGTGTCTCTGTTCATGTTTCTGGATTCTTGATCTGGGTTCTGCTTTCTTGTTTTAATTCAATTTCTTTGTGCTTAATTCATCAAGATTCGTTAGAATTAACCTGTAAAGGCTTAAAAGAGTCAACAAAAATAGTACTAAACGCATACTTTAATGGAAAATGTAACAATTTCAAAACATCATTTTTATTCTCATTTTTTTTTCTAAGAAAATGCAAATTTAAAAACAATACTGATTGCGCCCTAAAGTGGCAAATGGTAGGCGCATAAAACAGATTCGAGCAAGGAACATATACAAAATTAGTTCGAGATCCTCAGGAAATAGCAAAACTAGCATTTCTAGTAAATTTTTTTTCTTTTAATTCTTTATAAAATGATTTTTCAGTTCTTGGGAAGCTCATTGGCATCAATTAATTCAGCATCTCAATAATAACAGTCCTACTTGTAATAGTTATACCAAAGAGAGCCACATTACATTAAAGGATGTGTTTACTTAAGCCACCTTTATTTTGATGTATCATTTAAATACCACATAAGAAATAGCGGTCAAGGATATCAAAGAAAAAGAGAGAGCCCACCAATTTAACGTTGGAAAACTAGTGTAAAGTAGTTATTTTGAGGCATGATTTTGAGTAGAACCTACTTAGTATAAGTGAAAAAGTTGAAGTCGTTTTAGATACTCCTTCATGAGTACTTCAAAATAATGATAGGATAAATAAAAATTGTTAGTCAAACTGCACTCATGAAGTTGAAAAAATTAGCATATGGGAAAGAGAGCTAAGATATAGAAGGTTTATATCTAATTACTCGTTTGTGTGTGTGTATGAAGAGTTGAATGAAATTGAGGTGTGTGTGTGTGTGTGTTAATTCGTTTTTTCTCTAATAAAAAATTAAAACTGTGTGTTCTAAGTTGTTTAATTAATATTTGTTTTCCGGTGAAATTGTAAAGTATCATGCTTTTCGTTTTTAAATTTTTAATAGGTTATTTTGTTTTTTTAAATTCTGCTACCTATTGGCTGCTCTCTCCAGCATTGGCTCTCTTGCAAACGAAGCCTATAAATCAACCCTAACCAATCCATCACTCAATCACAATGAGATTTTATGAATTAATACAGAGCCAATTTAGAGTGACACAACACCAATTAGTTTGTTACTTATTTGTTTTGAGTCGAAAGGAGCTCTCATTCTATGTCGTTGAGAAGATTTTCTTCCTTTTATTATTCTTTAAATTTAATTTTCTCTGTTTGATCTTTTATTTGTAATTATTATTATTATTATTAATTTTTTTGAATTATTTGTTTGTGTGCTGACCAATTTTGAAGTAGTTACTTGAAATGAAATAAAATACATTTCATTCATATATACTTCAAATAAAATATAGGGCTACTTTGAGCATTATAAAATGTCAAGTTGACACAACTTGACTTGACCCTTCTATTGGATCTGAAATCACATTTATAAAATGTGTAGATCACAAAGAAATACTTGCTAAAATCCTTGCCCCTACATATTTTAAATCTTCAAAGAACCTCCCCCTTCTTCTTTGATACTCCTACTACCCATTGTCTCTCTTGCAAACAGGACCTATAAATCAACCCCATCCAATCCATCACTCAATCACGATGATGGCCATGAGATTTTATGCACTAATACAACACCGATTTGGAGTGACATGTCACCGGTTAGCTCGTTGCTTCTTTGTTTCGCGCGGAGAGGAGCTCCCACTCTATGTCGTTAAGAATGTTTTTTTCCTCTTACTATTACTATTACTATTATTATTAATTTTTTTTGGCAGAAAGCTGAAAAGCCACAAATGCCTGTTAGAGTATCGTCTGGAAAGTCATCGCTTTTTGCATGATTGTTCTATGAATCAATCCAACCACTCGAACAAATTGAACTTGGAAGAATATGGGTAACTACAATCGACCTTTCAATTTTCTCTCTCTAACGCCTCTTCCCGATATTCTTTATTTTTCTTTTTGGATTTGTTTAATTGCTTAATTAGTGCTCAAACTCTCTTTTGATTCTCCATTTCATTATTTGCTTTACCTTATTTTCACCAAACTGACATATTAAATAACATAAACAACAGCTTTAGTTTAGATGTTTCTGGCTATAAATCTTTTGTGGAATCTCATTATCTTATAATATCATTTGTCATTTTTGCATGTTTCTTTCTGCATCTACTCTCTAAGCTTGTTTATGTCACTATCAGCCAAGTGTAAGATATTGTATCCCCTGGAGTCATCCCTTCTAATCTTGGAAAATTTAAGTAATTGGAAATTTTGAACCTGTTCCAAAATGACCTCATTGGAAATATTCCAGAAGAAATTTTAATTCAACATAGAGTATTTGTCAGAGTCACTGAATTAGCCCGAAACCACTTGGTTGGATCTATACCTCCAAAGATCGGTAATGTAAAATCTTTAAGGAGATTTGATGTGTCTAGGAATAACTTGTCTGGTGAATTTCCAAGTGAACTAGGTCTTTGTTCTAGCATTGAAGAGATTTATTTGGTGAGAAACTTCTTTCATAGATCCATTTCTTCATCACTAAGTTCTTTGAGAGTTGCTCAAGAGATTGATCTGTCTCGGAATAATTTGATTGGAAGAATTCCAATTTTCTTCGTAGGTATTTCCTTAAAGTATCTCGACTTATCATTTAATGATTTAGGGGGCGAAGTACCAGCAAAAAGAATTTTTGCAAATGCTAGTGCAGTATTATTTATTAGTAATTGTAATAGTCTTTATGGTGGCATAGCTGAACTACAACTACCCAAATGCACCAAGAACAATTCAATGAATTGGAACTTCTCTCAAGGACTGAAAATAATAATCTTAACTGAGCTTTTCCAAGATTAGTCATCTTGTCATTTTTCATTTTCTGTAGGTTCAAAAAAAGGAGGGGACCTTCCAAGCAACCTTTAAGACTCACACTTAGAAACGCAATTCCAAAAGAGTATTATGAAAGTCTCGTCAAAGCAACCGATGGATTTCCATTAATTAACTTGATTGGTGTGGGTAGCTTTGACGCTGTGTATAAGGGAGTATTTGACCTAAATAGAGCTGTTGTTGCAATCAAAGTTCTTAGCATTCAATGCCAAGGAGCTTCTAAGAGTTTCATGGCTGAGTGCAAAGACTTGAAAAATATCTGTCACAGAAATCTTGTCAGGGTTATAACTTCATACTCAAGTATTGATTTTCAAGGTAATGAATTCAAAGCTCTAGTTTATGAGTACATGCCAAAATGGAAGTCTTGAAAAATGGTTGCATCCAGATGCCCTAGTTTATAAGTATTGCAATTGATGTGGCATCCGCACTAGATTATCTTCATCACCACTGCCAAGAATTGATCCTCCATTGTGATCTAAAGCCAAGCAATGTCCTTCTCGACAATGACTTTTTTGCTCACATTGGTGATTTCGAACTAGCTAGATTTCGTCAAGAAGTCTCAAATCCAACTCAAAGCAGCTCTAATGGAGTAAGAAGAACAATTGGCTATACGGCTCTAGGTTATAACACATAATCAAATCCCATTAATTTTATTTATTTATTATTTATTTTTAATTTTTGCTTCATTTTAGGTTTTTGAACGGAAGATTATGACTTAGGAAGTGAGGTGTCAACAAATGGAGATGCTTACAACTATGGAATATTGTTGTTGGAAATGGTGACAAGAAGAAAACCAATAGACTTTATGTTTGAGGGAGACTTGAATCTTCATAATTTCGCAAGAATGGCCTTCCCTAATCGTGTGATGGATATTGTGAATCTAGTTCTTCTAAATGATAATAAAGTTTTGGCTGGTACTAATAGCAATATGCTAAGGAAAACAAAAATGAACAGCAGATTAGAATGTCTCATTTTTATGGTAAGAATTGGAGCTGCTTGTTCAATGGGGTCATCACAAGATCGAATGAACGTACCTAATGCAGTCCATGATTTACAATCAGTCAACAACATTCTTCTACCTGAAACTGTATTCAAAAGGTAAAAAAGGTAACTAGATGAGACGATATTCTCCTATAGCTTTTGCCCAGGTGATATAAATTTACATTGTATCCTTTGCCCAAGTGATATAAAGGCAAAAAACGTAACTAGATGACACGATATTCTCCTATAGCTTTTGCCCAGGTGATATAAATTTGCATTGTATCTTTTGCTGATTACTTCATTTATGCTTTTTTCAGTCTAACCAATAACAGGGCACCAAAGTTAAAAGCTTCATCAAGCAGAAAAGAGTAAAAGTTATCGTAGACAAGGAAAATGAGGCTCCCAGAGGGAATAACATTTTATCAAAGTCTACATCCTGTAGGTTTATAATAAAAAATTTGGGAGTATGGAGTGCTCCAACGGCTTCAATGTTAAAAGAAAGAAAAAAAATATTAACTGCAATATATAGAAACTTCTTGGGCATATGCAAAGGCAATGCAGTTCTGTTTTCGGAATATACAATAATTTACTGTCTGTCAATCAGGCATATACATGGATAAATTTTCAAAGTTTCAGCAAGAAGATCTCAAGAGATATTAGATATTAGTGATGCTGAAATTGGCTCTCTCTTATTTGAAATATGGTACCGATTCAAGTCCTTTCTTACTCCTTTCACATTGGAGCTAATGCCACCGGGTCAAAATCCAGCCCGTGCTGCTGTACAAGATGTTTGATAATGAGAATGCTGCTCATCATACATTGACTTCAGAGCTGCAGGCTTGGTGTCAGTCATGTGAAGATTTTTTCTTGAAGGAATATTACATGTCACTTGTCCAAACTTGCAAGTGGAAGCTTGGAAGGAATTTCTGTTGTTTACTTCCATTTTGAGCTTTGTTAGTTTATTGCAAATTATTTTTATCTTATGTAATTGAGCCATTAACATAAAGAATTCAAAATTTTCCACCAATCAATCTTAATTGAATTCTTTAAACTCAATTAATTAATTTTCGTTCTTTGCAACCTAAGAATTAGAAGATAAAGGATGCTGATGCTGAACATAATGCAACTTTCAACTTCTGACAAGAGGCGCGCCTTGCTATAGGTTCGCAGAAACTGCATCATCCTTGACACTAGAAAATTAACTTTTTGGTCCAAAAGGGCTGCTTTCTTTCTGACTAAGGTGATTCTTTCAGATGATTAAATATATTGCAGGGGCCAGGAATGTCATCAGGCTTTGCCAAGCACATTTGTTTGTAGAGAGTCAAATATAAACAGCGGACACATTGCAATTGCTTCTTGTCCTCAACTCCTGAATACATTCAGTTATATATTCTTATCTTAAATTTTGACAAATCAACTCCACCAGATATCAACTATGTTCAGAAAAACCGACAACCCTTGCTTGGAACATGGAGCAGATCCATCCACTTTTGCTAGTAGGTGATAAAAGAGAAACTTTCTCAAGCTTCCTGTCTGATGAAGTTTTCGTTTTGACATATCTTATCTGACTTCATGAGTTATTGTAAAATTATTCAATGTATTAGACATGCTAAATGTTTCATCAAGCTCTATCTCATCAAAGGATGATGATCAATTCCTTAGCAATGCTTTTCAAGTTTTTTAAATATTTTGTTGATATTCCAATGTTAAATAACTCAGAAAAATCTGATGATATGATTGCTCTGCCATGCTGCCCAAGCAATTAACTACGGAGAGCCCTTCATTATGTGCAACATTGGTGGTTTTCCTTTGAAGCTGAAAATTTGCTTTCTCCTGTATTGGTCCCATCTACTGATTGTTGCTTTATATTATCATTATTGTTATTATTTTTGGTTCCTTTTGGTTTCTTTTGGGGGCACTTTGGCTTGTTCCAGCATCTGGGATGGTTGTCAAAACACATATATCGATTGACGTCATAAGGCATATGAATAGATGATGAAAAAATTGAGTTTACTGAATATTCTCCACAAAGCGGAGACAATAATTTGTGAAGAATCATTATACTGCTCTTCGGTGAATTTCCCATGCAAACTAAGTAATATGTAGTAATACTCCTCCAATTAAATCGTAAACAGAATTAAAAAAAATTAAAAAAAAAAGGCCCAACCCAATTTCAAAACAGTGTTTCTATTTACTCCCCACCATTTTTATCCTTTCAACCTAGTTGTTGACGTATCACAGTTTTTTAAGCTAATGTGAGGTAACTCAATTACTCAGCGAACTAGTAATGCATGAAATTCAAATATGGAAGCAGACCCAATGTAGTATATACTACTAATTTATACCAATAATAGTTAAGCAGTTCAAGAAGACATTTCTCATGAGAGGAAGCAAATTCCAATTTCCAAGCATTCACAGAAAAAAAAAAACAATCTTAATTTTATGTGCAGGTAGAGAAGAATGTCCAAAGCATTTTTAATTTTTTAAACAATAATAAACTATCATCACTACTCAGAATCTTCATCTAATACAGCTTCCAAATTTTATCCCTTAATTCCTGCCCGGCCCATCCTTAATTCTAAACCCAACTCTTTTTTCTTTTTCTTTTTCAATGAAAGCTTTGTTCTACAGGAAGTTTAAACGCAGATCCAATGGTGGATGATCCATTTCTGTTCCAATTGTATAAGAAAATGTTGTACCCTCTTCCTTGAATTCGTCTCCATGCATCCTCATCTTCTCTGACTCTTGATCATCAAAAGAGTTCAACGGGAAAAGTTGTAAAGTTTCAATAACTCTTTCAGGCTCATCATGTGCTTCTCCTGCTACATGCATATGACTATTATGAAACTCTACATAATCTGGGGAAAAAAAAAGAACAAATATAACTTATTAATTAGATGAAAATTAAACTATATATTTAGGGAACATAAGGAAATTTTTTTTTCAATTTTTAGCGTACGTTTTGGGGATGAAATCTTGTCGACATGGCGAATAAGATCCTTTTGATGGTCATAATCCACAGATACTTTGCGACGCTTCTGTCTCTCCCTAGCTTTATGATTTTGAAACCAGTAAAAGACATTCTTGCTTTCAATCTTACCATAAAAGCTTAACTGAGTAGAGATCTTCTGAATCTGATCGGTGCTCGGCGTTCGGAGCCCCGACGTGAACAAGTCAGTTAGGACTTTAACTTGTTCGCTGGTCGGGTTCCACCGCCCACACTTTGTTCCAGTGTCACTATTATCGTTACCGTTACCAGCACGAACATGTCCAGCTTTAACGTAAAAGCCTGAGATCCTCTCGTCCATATTTTGAATTTGATCTAATAGAATTGTGGAAGTGTCTGTGAATTAACTTTCTTTCTGAACACAAAAGATAATGAGTTCGTGTGCATTACTCTTTATATAGTAACAAGTACACGAGTAAATAATTATTTTTGATTTGTTAAGTTTTGTTTTATCGAATTGGTAATGAAAGGATGAGAGAATCACTGAATCAATCCTTTTGTAATATCAATATGCTTTGATTTTAGGGTTTGTGAGATTGAGTTTTTGGCCCGGTTTTTGTGCAGAGATAGAGAGAAGAGACATGCGCAAAAGCTGCCACTGTTGAACGTTTTGGTCGGCGAGCAGACAAAGAAGTAAGTTTAATTAATTATTAATAAACTATATTGTATTAAATTTGTGTCTTTTTTGAGTTAGGGTGTTTGTGTTTTTCAGTAAAGTTTATAAGCTATATTAAGTGTGTTAATGTTTTGTCATGCATGCGTTTTGAAGACTAACCTAATGAGTCCAAAATCACCACGACACGTGAATAAATCCAAAGCTTTGTTTTTAAACTAGAGCATATATGCTAAAGAACATGATAATGGGAACAATAGTTATATTAATTATTAATTATCTTAAGTGGGTGTGCGTGTAATAAAAAAGAAGATTAATTGATGTAAGTGAAAGTCAAAGTGATCACATTGTCTGATCTTTGTTGGACGGTTGTGATCTGAAATTAAATTGACCAAATCACTAGAATACAGTCAAATAAAGTTAGGGCTAATCCTGAACCTTCTTTTAAGGGGAGTGGGAACACAAACTAGAAGACAATAAAGCCACCAAATTGAATTTTGATTTTGAGGGACAACTCATGACCAGCCAAAAGGTAAGCAAATTAAGATTATTTTTTTGTCATGCGGCTCTTGTCTTAGGCAACTACATGTCGTAAGTTCATTGTTAATTGGTTGCTTCATCTTTTTGCTTCATCAGCTCACGATCTCAAAAGTAAGCGAGCATTTGTGTACATTAGGGTTTGTCTTGCGACTAGAAATTTGAGCATAAGCGAAGCGTGATTTTTAATTATTTGAGTAATGGAAACTAAATACTTTGGGATTCGCTTAACGAGATAGAGATTTGAGGGTATTATTTCATGACTTGTTGGAACTAGGGAAAGTTCAGAGACTAGCTAGATGAAGCATATATAGGACAAGTATGTATAAAAAGATTTGGACATACAAGTAATGTGAAAACAGCAAGCATGTTTATGATGAGATAGCATAATTGTTGACCTTTAGCACAATTAGCTTCAATTTTTGCAAGACTATTGCGGTAAAATCTTCAGTTTGTTTAAAAATATGCCAGCAAAGCAAATATATCGATTAATCAAATTTGGGTAAGTTTGCATCCTCTATAAGTTCATATTTTACTTCACATCCTTGGAAATCAAAATTCAAACGAGAAATTGAGAGTTGAGTAATCACTTTCCTTTCTCACTTTCGAGAAGAGATTTAATTCTCACCAAATCCAAATGTGGATAGGATTCTCTACAATTGAGTGATCAAATTAAATTTTCAAACTATGCTTATCAGATGTGTACATATAAGATTGGTAAAAAGAAAAAAAAGATTGGTAAAAAGTTATAAAAAAAAGATTGTAGTTATAATAAGAAATTTTATATATATTATACACACACACTTGCTACCGCAGGTTCTGTAATTTGATCACCAGAAGCTAAAATATACTTAAGCCAGTTTTATTGTTTTTTGAATTCTGTTATACTCATATTATTATTGATATTACATCAGACATTACAATTAATATTTACAATCATACTAAATAACTGGGACCACCGCTATACATTAAGTCACTGAAGCATTTGTCCAAATACTTTAAACTCTCTATAATATTCGAGAGATGCTTACTCCACTCACATTTCGTAAAGGATAAATTATCTCAGATCAATTAGCTGGTAATTGAGGGAGTACTGAAACTAACTTTTATAAAACTCTTATGGAGACTCAAAATCTTACACTTAACATTATAAGTGTAAGGATTCTCCCATTAAACCAAAGGCCCATTGGTAAGCCAGCTTTATTGTTAATCAATCAAAATTTGGCTAAATGTTTTCCTGCTTTTTCCACATCTACATCCATCAATAATTTTTATTGATCCAGTGGGGTATAATTTTAAATTGAATTGTGTAAAAATTTAGGTTCTTTTGCAGTGTTTTCTTCTCTTAGTCAAGGAGTAGCAGTGGCAAATTATTGTTTTGCGTGCTTAATATCATCAATTCCCAAGGATGTTCTCACTAAAATAATAAAAATTTGTCACTAAGCACTTGGCAGATAAATTGGCACTAAGATTGCTGCTTTCTAACTCCTAGGTATTTACTTGCCCTCCTGACTAAAATATTCTTTGCCTCTGTTTTTATCTATTTGTTATTTTATTATTCTAAGGAGCAATAAGTGCAAGGCGATCAGGATTAGGATGTCCATTTTCATATTCTTTTAATTTTTGTTAGAAGAATAAGATCCAAATCACAATGTTCGCTCTAAGGAGGTTTTATTTTATTCAATCATACTGTGTCAACAAAATATTTAAGATTATGCACTGCATAATTTAAAAATTAATTTTCTTACCAAATGAGAAAGTAAATTCAAGTACTTTGAAGAAAGAACGTTCAAGTACTTTAAAGAAAGAACGAGTTTATTTTATTTTGATGAAAGAAAATATAATTTTTTTTTCGTGAGAATAAATAAGCATTTTGGGGGAGGGGGATTACACGTGTACCTAATTACATTAACTCTGTGAGCTTAAAATAGCCCTTATCTAAAATTAGGTTAAGCGCAACACTTGATCATTTTCAATAAATTTATGCTTTAGATAGCATGGATATTTGAATTAGAAATCAATTAACTTTATTAAAATATGAAGAAATCAGCACAAGAAGTTAGAAGAAGGATTTAAGACCGGGTAACTGAGATCGAAAAAAGTGCCATCTCTGTCTTGTTGCTTGTCCTTTGTATGTGTCCACGTGGATCCTGCAACACATGGACGCATGTTATGACATGAAAGCTGAAGAAAATGTTAAAATTCAGTGAGAAACGAGGAGACAAGTCTCTGATAGGGTTCTTACCTAGCTAGGACTAGAAATATGTATTAGGATACGCGTGAAATCTAGGTCGCCCCAGATTTTACGACGTCGCTTTTCTCATGTCTCCTCCATTATGTGTCTGTTTATGCGTTAGTTGAGTGGAAGGAATGCTGGAAGCTTAATAACAACAATGGAGACAAAAAGGTGAAGAAGAAGATTAGCTTACCTTAGCCTAGCTAGCTAGCTAGCTTGATAGCACTCGTATAAAAATTGTGAATTATCGATTTTCGGCCAATTTTATACAGAAGCAGTGGCATTGCAATCACTGCAAATGGAAGAACAATAATTACTTGTTTGGTATTGAAATTTAAAATTTGTAGTTTTAAAGTTACAATATTATAATGTTCGATAAAAATTATTTGTTGTGGCTTGAAAGATAAGTTCATTTGATTTATCAATTGTATAATAAAAAAACTTATAATATCTTTATTACTTTTGCCAAAATTATTATTTAAATTAAATCACATTTACAACGCACTATTAATTTTTATTTTATACTTACAACTTTTTTCCACAACAATTGGATCTTAAGAAGTACAACATTTCAGTACTAAGTAGGACCTAAAATAGCATAATTGATTATATATGATGTCAATCAATGAATGGTGATGTTCATCCTATAAGAAGAAATTTAGCTAGCACATGCCAATAACCTGATAAAAGTTATTGGTTATATAAACTAAAGGAAAAAAGGCAGCTACTACGTTGGAGCATCTCTAACATAGAGCAGCCCCTAGAATTGTTCGATACATGTAGTTGAATCTGAAACAATTATAACAACGTGCATCCAACAGTTTTGGAGATTGGTCTAAGTTGGAAATGCTCCAACGTAGCTAAACTCAAAGAAAAATTACATTACTTCATAACATCAATCAAAACTAATTAACTTTGGACTTCAAATAGATATGAAACGATCCATATACTTTTAAGTCCAAACGGGGTTACAATTGTTATTATTTTGGAAAAATTTACCCTTACAAACATGTTGGGAATATGAACACATTTTAGTCATTTTGATAATGTTTAGTAAATATAACTTTTGAATAATAATTTGTCAAAAATAATAAAGTATTATAGGATTTTCGTCATACAAGTGTAAGATTAAATCATCTTAGCTCTCAAGTTATAACATAGCAAGTGTATATCAAATTCTTTAGTATTGTATTTTTTAATTTACAGTTGTTCCACTTCAATACTAAACATGATCTAAGGGAGTTAAAATAGTGTCATCTATTCCAAATAGATGATGAAAATGGTAGATTCAAGATTTGCTCATAAAACAGACACCAGATAGAATAGAGGTGAAAAGTAAACAGAACTGAGGACTCGGAAAATTAGACGCCCAGGACTAATGTGAGTTAGTCACGTTCAAAGGCATTTATAAGATTAGAAGGAAATACAATAGACGAGGGAATAAAAAATAAAAAATGTGCACAAAAAAATGATGTTAGAAAAGAGTTAGAGGCGTTGGGCTTTTGGCTAATGGATTTAGGCCTATTAAATTAATGGCCCATTAAAAGCATTGACTTTACGAATCATGAATTAAAAAGGATTTTTTTATATTTAATTTATTATTTAGTGTTAGTTTGGTACATGTTATCTAATAGTTATAAGTAATTATTTAATCCCATAATTTCTTATGAATCTTTTTTTTTGGTTATTTTTGTTGTCTTTTTAGTAGAACTTTTAAAGATTAAATAAATTATTTTACCTCTAATAGTAAAAACTCAAATCTTATACTTTTGGAAATAGAGATTGAAAAGTCATTTTAAATGTTAAAATATCTAAAATATCCTCATTTTATTTGACAGTTTCATCTTATTATTTTCATAGCATATTTTAAAAATTTTGCTTATTAAAGTAATTTTATAATTTTTAATAGAAACTCTCATTGACAATCAAACAACTAAATTTTTTAAATAAAAACTTTACTTAAATAAGCTCTACTTGAAAAAACTATACTAAGCAAAGCCTTAGGCAAGCACATGAAGACAAAAGGCAAAAAAATCATTTGAATGGTTTTTCATATTGCAATAAATAGTACATTATGGAGTTGTGTCTCACATTAACTAATAAAGAGGAAGTATTTGGATTTATAAGTTGATAGATTCTTTCATCTAATAAGCCAATTTTTTGGATTAGATACCTAAAAATCCTAGGTCTAATCCCCAACATACACAATTCAAATAATGATTAATTATATGTATATTGGAAATTGCAATTTAGTTTGTTTTAATATAATATGAAACCATATAAAATAAATAAACAGTTTTTGATTTGTAGATTTGGCGAAATATAAGACTATTTGAAATAACAAATAAATAAACTCTCAGCACCCGTGCAAAACTCAAGCGCCCAATCCCAAAGTTGACGTACGGCCCGACATACATTTCGTAGCTTGCCAGCATACTGTACATATGGCTGGCAATTATTAACTTTTAATCTTCACAAAGTCAGTGTGAGCTTTGCCTTCCATTTTATTCTCGAAAACGTGTCTAAGGAAATCCACGTACTTAACATTTCTGTAAACTCTAGGTCGATCATCATTCACAATTGATTCTACTGGGCCAATTTCTGCTTCATCATTTGGAAGCATAGCTGTTGCCACTGACATTCTTGGCCTGCTCGTATTTGCCAGAGCTCTGTGCTCAATGCTTCTGTACACCCCATTACTAAAAACCTGAATATTAAAACCAACAAAGATTCAACTAATTAACTCTATACTTAGAGTTTAATGTATTCAACTACATGCTATCAGAAATGAAGTTCTAATTATCAAATACCTCGGCCGCGTCGCCGACGTTTACAACAAGTGCATTTGGAATTGGTTTTATAGGAACCCATCTATCTTTATTCTTGATTTGTAGGGCTGTGATCTCATCATCTCCTTGCAGAAGTAATGTTATTGTGCCTCCATCAGAATGGGGGCTGATACCGAGAACAAGATCAGGCCTGGAGCAAGTTGGATAGTAATTCATTCTCATAGCTTGTTTCATCTCCCCATGTAATTTTTTGAGACCGTCTCTATCCATTCCCATCAACAATGATAAATCGGCTAATAATTCCTCAGCTACTTTTTGTGCTCCTTCTGAGTATTTTTCTACTGCATCCCTATTAAAAAAATATAATTAATAATTTAAATTATTACTTTATATGAAAATTCCCAAGTGCGGATGCGTGCTCGACTTTAAAATACAAGTAAATGTTCACTTCTTTGTACAAAGGGTTGCTAGCAGCTTAAACATTTATTTTTAGTAATTTTTTTTTTACAAGTAGTTGGACATCTGCACTTCCGCAATATAGAAGAACTCGAGTTTCTAACTTTATTTCTATATGTCAGAAAAAGATGACAACATACTTGAAACCCGGTACTGTGGTTGGCCAGAGCTTCATTTTTCTGAGGTTAGGTGGGCGAGTGATAAGCATTATGAGATCACACCAATCGAGTTTTTGTAGCTCAGATACTACAAAGCCTTGTCCATATCCTTGAAGATCGTTAGCTGCCATAGCATATTTCAGTTTTTCATCACGAGGAAGTTCAAAAAATGCTGCTACTGCTGCCTTCATATCTTGCAACACCTTTTCTGATATCCCATGATTTACTAGCTGCAAAAATTACATTATGGGTTAAATATGTTTCATTAAGAAGTGTATATATAAGAAACAGCTCATTTGATTGAATACACACACACACCTGAAAGAAACCCCAATCTTTGCAAGCACTGTCTAGTTTCTTTAGCTCATCTTCATCTCCATTGGCTATCAAGGAAAAGTTTATGATTGGTATTTCGGATGAATCTGCGGGAATATACAACTCGGAATCAAGTGGCCTGTCCTTTTTCTCTTGTATGAATCTTTCAGGCACACACTGAGGGTCATTCCTCACAATCTCCTGAACACTTGGCACAGGTAAAGATTTTCCCCAACCTAATCCTTTATCTTCTTGCACGCATCCATTCTCACCTGTTGGAGCCATTTGTGTTTTTCTTCTCTTCAACCTTAGCCACGGGCATACGCACATTTATAGTATGAAAGCCCAAACTTAGGGTCAATTTATAAAAGTAGCCCAATTCTCCTATCTCTCTCTCTCTCTCTCTCTCTCTCTCTCTTTTCTTTCCCTTTTAACAAGATAGTCTTGTTATCTGAACTTCTCTTGAATGAAGTTCATGTAGTGATTTGGTGGTTAGTAAACAAAAATATTAAAGTAATTAAATTTTAATTATACACTAAAATTAAAAATCATGTGGTGTAAGATAGATAGATTAATTGTGCATGTTTATGAGAGAGAAAAGTGTTTTGTCAATCATGTGATATTTAGGGATATTATTATCCAAAATACATTTTTTAACTACGTAAACATGAAAATTAATAAGTGGTCAATTTATTTATTTATTTACAAATATATGTATATATAGGGTGCATTTGAAATCGAGCTTGGGCAGCTGTAGTTTAAAATCTACAGTACTAAAGTGTTTGATAAATACTAATTGTTGTAGCTTTTAAGCTATGTTGATATAATTTTTCACTTGTATAATGAAAAATCTATTATATCTTAATAATTTGTCAAAATTATCATTTAAAATTTATATTACTATATATTATTAATTTTTGTTTGATAGTTACATTTTTTTTCCCACAACAGTTGTGCCTTAAAAGTTATATCACTTCAATCACAAATAGAACCATAATTATTGGCATCAACCTCTTAAAAGATGCCCTTAAAAATGTTTGGAGTTTTCTTATAGTTTGACTTTGGCAACTAAGGTAGTTGATGAGGAATTAGGGAATATCATCCAAAAGACACTGAAGATTTACTTGGCTGATACTGTTTTTGTCTATCATTTATATCATTGAAATGTAATTCATTCCATTAAATTTACAAGCTAAAGGGTTATTATCTCTATAGGATTAAATATCGAGTTATTGCAAAATTTAAAAAGAAAAATGAGACTATGGAAGTAAATATTCTCTCATTTATTGCTACGTACTACATTATTCTTTTTAGTTTCTACTGTATTCTTGCTTATAATATACGTAAAAACGATTCGTCAAAGTGATAAATCTGAATGAAACTTGACTTCTTAGTTCTTATCAAGGATTTAAGCAACGAATGGACTAAAACCAACAATAACCTATGAAATTCAATAGCATAGTTGAAAGATTCATATATGAATTCTTCTACTATACCATACTATACCATGTTATTTATTTTTATGATTGTAATATATAAAGATAGAAATGGAATAAAGATCAATCTACAGTATGGATATGGATCCTCATACATGTTAATATATACGTAATGTACACAGTATCTCAATTCTATTTCTTTGCTTTGTGTGTGTGTGTACACACTTTGGTAGTATCATCCTGAGATTAAAGACAATCTTGGAGTTTACATCTTAGTCAATAACATTAATTGTTTTTGGTAATTAATGGCATCCCATCCGACTCATCCTGAAACATTGGAGTTTACTTCTTAGCTGATATAGTTTTGGTCTATTCGATGGCGGCAATTCCTAGAGATACACATTTTTTGAGTTTCTATTGACAAGGGCATTCGACTGAAATTTAAAGGATATTTCAGATATATACTTCACCAGTTCCTAATTAAGGACGTTGTTATCTCTAGCTGCTATAATAGTTAGGATA
The DNA here is from genome assembly GCF_000493195.1 of Citrus x clementina. Classification (NCBI taxonomy): domain Eukaryota; kingdom Viridiplantae; phylum Streptophyta; class Magnoliopsida; order Sapindales; family Rutaceae; genus Citrus; species Citrus x clementina. The sequence goes on from NW_006262274.1 coordinate 911,318, forward strand.
AATGAATGAGTTGTCGCGTTGTGCTATCGACAATCTCACTCTCTTCACACGACATCTGTCCAATTATAATATTCAATATACACACACACACACAAAATTAACACAATAAATATAATAAATTAATATTGATGAGATCAACACCAAGTAATGATTCAATTATATTGTTGTTCTTGATAATGTCATCCGAAATTCACAAAATTGGAGTTTACTTGTTGGCTGATATCGTTTTTGTTTATTGAATGGCGGCAATTACTTCAGCTATATAAAAAAAAATTTTGTTTCTATCTACAAAAGGGTGCAATAAAAATTAAACTACAGCTTGAAAATTTCTTGATTTGGACTCTAATTAATCAATTATAAACTTTTTCTCATTAAAATTTCTTCTGGGAATTGCCAAATATCGGACATGCTGACCGTAATTGCTGCTTCTTCACTCCTAGCTGTACAACTTTGTCCCACTCAGTAAGATATCATTTGCTTCTGTTTTCATCTATTTGTTACTTATTAACAACAGGAGCCGGCTACTTTGCATCCGTGATACGTTATCCCCCAATTTTGTCTTTAACGAACCATCCGTTGGATAATATCTAACGGTTGGAAAACATACATATAGAAAATGGAGAGTAACTTGATAAACAAGTTAGAAGCCGGTGACAAAAAATTTAACAATTATGTGGTACGCAATTACAAGTAACCGGTTAGAAACAGATAAGACGTTCTTGAATGCAAGAACTCGTTACATGCAATTGTACGTTGCAAACAACTCTTTGGATCCATACCAATTTCTGTTGGACTAAAATTCACATGTAATGTTATCAAATAATGTCTTGAAGAAGATCAATTTATTTACTACTGAAAGGTAAAGAACTCCAAGTCTTGGCGAAAAGAAAAAGAAAGAAAAAAATGGCTAACATCATCACCCTGGCAGCAACCTCTGCTTCTACTAGTTCCCAATCCAACACCGCTTTTGCTGACGGCCCTTTGAACATCTCCGTTTCTCCTTTGCTACATCTTCTCAATCTGGCCAATCTCAACCATCGAAATAGCCTTAGTGATTTGCAGCAGCGAATTGAGATGAGTCCGCTTCTGCTCCTACCCGTGCCAAGGCTAAGGAATGATAATCCCAAGGCAACCTCTGCCAGCTTCGACCTGGAACCCTTAGAGCGAGGTGCCAAGCTTTTGAGGGAGATCGGCGCATCTCCTAATGTGAAGAAGTAATCGAATTTCAGTTGATTTTTTGTATTATTAAATTGAAATCCTTATACATGGGATTTTTTTGCTTTATTTTGGTGATTTACACACACCCATGTTGTGATAGCCATTTGAATTTATGAAGAAGCAAGGGGAGGCATAACAAGCAGAACTATGTGCAAAGGCCGTTGAATATAAGACTATGGAGGCTCAAGCCAAAAATGAAAGATGCTTACTTTTGAACTGGCTTTGTTATTCGTCTTTGAGGTTCTTAAAGAATAATTTGCTTGTTCCAGTGCCGTTAGAAGAATATAATATTGGAGATGTATGAACCCGTTTGTTTCTTTACTGAAGCTTAGGCAAATTGTTCATTTCAATTGGATGCCTATCGGATATTTTTAGCAAAGTTTTATATATGTAGTGTTTAACATCTCTTGGTTGTACAAGTGGGATTGTTTATCGATTAGGCTCATAAATAAAATTTCTTGCATTGAAGTTGTTTAACATGTTAGAGTTGGGGAAGTTTAGGATTAACATTTGATTTCCTGCTGCGGCTTGGCTGCATTATAAACGTCCTTTCGAGCATAAAGGTTGTGTGAATTTGAAGAAATAAATTTAATGGCATTTTTTTATACTTTCTGAAGTAGTATTCACATTTAATTTCTGGAACAATTTCTTTTGTGTATTAATTGCCTTCGATAGCCTTTTGTAAATTAGTCTTTTAGTTTGGAGGTTAAAATAATTGATCTTTACATAAGATAATTGGTTTATGCTTGTAATTATTGATTATGTTGGCTCTGGAACATAGTTGAAACATTTTGGTTAACGAAATTTTTTCTTGTTTATGGTAAGGAGAGGCAAATGGTAATTTGTGACGAGCAGATAAATTTAGGTCAGTATAACAAACAAACAAAATCAAGATGGCTCGTTACGAGGATGAATTGGCAAGAAAGAGGATGCAGCCATGTAGCATTTTATGTTTTGGGGTTCGCTTAATTATATTTGTTACAGACATGTTTGTAAAATGGACAAGAAGTTGATACAGGCTGAAAATGACTATCACAGACCGAAAAACGAAGAGCTTGAAAAAATTGGAGAAGAGTCATCAATAAGGCATTTGTGGGGCAAGCTCGACGAGCTACTGAAGAACAGATCCAAGGAAAAAAATAAACAAACAGAAAGGGAAAAGGTTGTGATTGAACGTGAAACAATAAGGGTGAGAGCACGCGATTTCAAGAACATGGTTGATGGTAATTGGGAGCTAGCCACAGAATTTCTCAGTTACACATGAACAAAATACAATTTTTTTTCTTTTTGTTTTTAACGGACGTTGGTGGATCGGAGACCAAAAAGTATTGCTACCAGAAAAGCCAGTTGCACTTAACCTCTTCCATCTAACCTATTATATTTTAACCGTTAGATTATAAGAGTTTCAATCCAACGATAGCTTTTCTAAGAGATAAAATAAGGGGATTACTTATCACCGTTACAAGGTAACCGGACCCTTAACATAAATGATAGAAGCAATATGATTGGGTCGGCTTTTTTTTGTGTGGAGTCTCTGTAGTGTTATTTTTTGTTTTTCAAAGTTTAATAGCGATGGCTTTAAGAATCTTATATACATTCATAATGTGAAAACACCAATCAAGTTTGTGAATTATAAAATTATTTCATGATTCAAAGATTTGAAAATAAAGTCAGTTTGTGGATACTGACTATGATTGTCATTCTCAATAACAGTTCTATAAAAACCTTCCAAAATCGTGAAGGTTATTAATTTCCTTCATCGTCAATTTTGCCGAACATGGGTTTGTATTAGAAAAATTAAGAAATATTAAAACATAAGAAACACAACTAGAAGCACGTCCTTTGTACGCGTCCTCGTCGATCACTCAATACATGTAAGTATGTAATTGGCATGAATAATAATAAATAATAAGAAATCTATCCGACATGATGAAACTAAGGAAATGTTCCTTATATACAAAAATTAAATAATTTGCAAAATCTTATTCTCCTAGTGAAAACGACAAGTTGCATTTGCAGATCAACATCTAATCAAGTGATCCATCTTACTAGCGCATATTAGACAATCGACAATCTGTAGAGGCAGATGATTCGTTCATATCAGATTACAGTTCAAAATATGCCCTCTACATAGCATATAAACAAGAACTCCGTCGAATAAATGATCTGTGCAATCTCATACTATGTTCCAATTCCCAAATGTTAACTGCTTATAACAGCAGGACACTTTGACAATCAAGACCTTCCAGATGCACAGCGGCATTCTTAAAGCATCAATAATTTTTGAGGGACGATGGGTGAAGGAAAAAAAGTAATGCTAAATCTGACCAAAATGGATATTTGTTTCTCAATAGAACCCAAACCATTACAAAGCAATTTTGTTAAAATTGTGCAACTAATTTAAACTCTAGCTTATAAAATACAGCCTTTCTAGAAAGTAAATAAGCACATTCCTCAGAGTTTGTGATATATTAATTCAAACTCAAATCACCTTAGCACATGAATTCATCTGTCAGCGAGAAATTATGGCATCTGAGCAGCAGTGTTCAACTTTTCTGCTAAGCTGAGCTGGGTCCTGGTGATACTTGACAAATATAGCAAGAGCAACTGGTCCTAGAAGAACCAAGAAAAAGAAAAAGATAAACAAGTTAGAGTCCAACAACAAATTAGAACAGAAGAGTCCAAGAACAAGTTAGAACAGAACAGTCATTAATTGGACCATATAAACACAGACGCTACATTCATAATCATTGACATCAGTTCTAGTTCTGTAGAAACTAAAGAAGGTTACACTCAATCTTACCTGTAGGCTGTCATTTACAAGCTTGTCAAAAGCTGGAGGTGACAGTTTGGGAAGGGAGGCTACAGTCTCTGAAAGAATACGCCCTACACTATTATCAGGTACAGCACGCCCTTCCTGAGGGGAACGCTCGTATCAAATCAGATTAAAACTATCTGAGAATAAAATAAGAACAGGAAAATTATCATACTTACCACAGTGTCATCAACATATTTGTAGATATCGTTAATAAGAGTTAGTAGCCGTTCCATCAGGACTTCCATTCCTTCCAAATCACTAGGGAGTTTGTCAACCGATGTTGACTTCAGAATATCGACTGCCATCACGATAAAACTTTTGTTATTCAATTGCATGCCCATCAGGATACCAACCATCATATAAATCAGCTTGTATGAAAGTTCTAAATTTACGAACAATTAGGGGGACAAAAAACAAGACAGAGCTGAAAATAGTGATGATATAAACATGGACCACTAAAGGTTATTTGTTATGTTAGATCATATATTCTGCAGGAAGCTAATACCAGTCTTTTTTGATTTCATATAAGTGAATCAGTAATATAATGGCAGATCAAACAATCCCCCTGGCATATTAGATGTGAACCAAAATGACAAGCATATACATACATCCAACTCGCTCAGCTTCAATCATTCGAAGATCAAGAGGGATTTCTTGAAATTGTGCAGCAAGCTGTCGATCTCCAAGAGACAAATTGACAGAAACATAAGCTTTTACAGTACCCTCTCCATTTCTGAATCCTGTATCTACAGTCAGGTGGACAGGATTAGGGACTTCGCGACAATAGAATTCATGGATCAAGGCACTGCCACCAGTGACTCCCAACCCTGTAGAAAACCTGCACACATTCACAAAAGAACAATTGCATAAGACATCAACAATTCATATACATAACAAATTTGATTTACGGCAGAGAAATCATAGAGAGACGAGAAGTACCATCCAACAATCACTTCCTGAGGATTCACCTTTAGATGTGACTTTAACATGGTATGATGGTATTCAATATCCAATGCAACCTGCAAATAATAAACATTGGGTCCATAAGCTTCCTAGTTCTGGCTAAACAAAAACACAATTCCTACTATACTATTTACCGGAATTTATGAAAACATCATTCACAAACATAATTGCAAAAACGGAATGACTTAAGCACAATCATATATCCATAAATAAGCATTTTACAAATAATTTCAGTAACCTCAAACAGAACGACTTCAGCACAACCATATATCCCATAAATAATCAATGTACAAATAATTTCAGTAACCTCTCACCAAAATAGTAGTCATTTATAGTTCTGAACCTAGCTAACGTTGATACATTGCTACTCAAAACCTTGATGATAAGTAATTCTGTATCTATTCATCAATTTAACCCAACCAATCAGTGAAGGTTATAATTTTCCTTTTTCTAGGGGGAAAAAATTCTTTTGGTAATTTTCTCAGCTTCCAAACATATCATAAACATAAACAAATCATTTTCAATCAATAAATGCAACCCTAATACATAGCTACAAAATCAAAACACCAAACTATGTAATTTAGTATTTATTCATAAATTTACCTCAAACAATTGGTGAAGGATATGGTTTTCCTTTTTCTTTTAAAAAAAATTCCTTTCAGTAATTTTCTTAGCATTCAAACAGATCATAAGCAAAAGCAAAACAACTTAAAGCAATGCCTACCAGCTAAGAATATCAAACGAACGCAAAAAAGAAATAAATAAATAAAGACAAAATAATAAAAATAAACAAAAATAAGGACCTGATCGGAGAACTCGTTGTGAGGAACGACGTAGGAGTTACGGATATCGACGGTGCCATCGGGCAAAACGGAGCCAAGAAGCGTGCCGATGACGCGTTCAGCCTGGTCGGGGCGTCTGACGTAACAGTCGCAGATGTTGAAAATAACCAACGGGTGAACTTTCGCCGTTACATTCGACGTCGCCGCTGATGAAGGTCCGAATTGCAGCACCGTGCGGTCGCTTGCCGCCATTCTTATCTTCTTCTTCTTCTCTTCTGATCTCGATTCAAAAAGCAAAGAGCGAGAGCTAGGGTTTTGAAAATATCGAATTGGACAGTCCGAAGAGTTATAACCACTTACTACTGGCATCGTAAACCTTCGTGGTACTGGATTGGGTTGGGCCTCTAAAGATAATTACTGTAAATATTTCCTCGAAATACTAAATACACCGACTTTTCAATTGAACTTTTAAAGGTGTGAAGCAAGCCCAAAAAATAATTCAGCTAAATTGCAATACCCGGAACACATATGTATTTAAAAGGTTTTTTAAATAAAATTTTATTACTTATTTAAAAAGCCACCTCAATATTTAATATTTATTTCAATTAAGATTTTTTAAATAAAAAATAATTCTCTCTCTTCAATTTTATAGAGTTGTTTTCTCCCTCTTCAATTTGTATTTTATTTATTGGAGAGAGAGAAAGAAGTGTTTTAATTACCATTTATTTTTCTTTTGAAAACATATTTATTTGATTAAAATAATATTAATTTATTTCTATTTAAAGAGCTTTTTAGAGAATAAAAAATTTTTTCACCTGTATTTTTACTACATAGGTAAATAAATAGATATTTAAAAAGTAAAATTAATAGAGCTTTTTGAAGATACTTTTAGAGTGAAGCCATTGGCACCCTTGTAAAATTCTCATCAAACGTCGCTTTTGCATTAACAAATCTATATTAATTCAAAATTACATAAAATGACAAATTGAGTTACAGTTAAACATTTTAATATCTTCAGATTTTATTATTATTATTATTTGAAATTATTATTTCACGTTGACCATTAATAAATATAGAGTAATGATATAGCCACAAACTCTTGTATAAACTTATTTTGTACAAACTTATTTTGTACAAACTGATGTGGCGTTAATTCATTGGTTGAATTAAATATCTCTTGACCCACATGATTTATTTCTATTATTTTATATTTTCATTCAACCAATGAATTAATGACACATCAGTTTGTATAAGATAAGTTTGTACAAGAGTTTGTGGCTGTATCATCACTCATAAATATATGTCAAATTTGAAGACAATTTTTTTTTTGTGGTTTTATATCTACAAAATTTTAATTCATCTCCTTTCATTGTTTTTTTTTTTCGATTCACTACTAGTTCAATTGGTTTGTTGAGTAATTAACTCCACAAAAATAAGTTGATTAACAAAGATTTTTAAAGTGATTGTGCTAACCTAGTGAATTTTTGTTTCCATCTCTAATTTTGTGAAAATTAAATAACAATGAAAAAAGGATTTTTGTATCGAAATCCATGAAATAAATAATTAAAAAATCATAATTATAAGCTAGGATTCTGCAAAGATGTTTAAGATTTGTTGTTGGACGAGATTTTAATTTAAAAAAATAAATTGGGATTTAATTTGACCGGTCTTCTACATGTCCTTAAATGTAATTTTTTTCCCGTGATTAACTGGTCTCGTGTATTTTTGTTTCCATCTCTAATTTGGTAAAAATTAAATAACAATGAAAAAAGGATTTTTGAGTTGAAATCCTTAAAATAAATAATTAAGAAATTATCATTACAAGGTTGCAATTTGCAAAGATGTTTAAGATTTTTTGTTGGACGAGATTTTAATTTAAAAAATAAATTGGGATTTAATCTAATTGGTATTGTACATGTCTTTAAATGTAATTTTCTCCCATGATTAAACTATAAATATAAAAGTACATGGTTTTATAAGAATAATAAGGGGGGTGCCAATAGCTTTACTCATGTATTTGTTGGAATTTCCTATGTAAAACCTTAATGCCTTTATAGCCTTTTGACCTTCTAAATTCTCTATAAAAAAAACCCTCTTCAATTGAAATTACCCAAATAAGCAAAGATAAAGTATTTTTTTTTCTTTAGAATGAAAATTCAATTAAATATTTAAATGAATTATTCTTTTATCAATTTCTTACACCCACCTATTTCATAGTTTATATTTTTTATTTTCGATTTTAATTGAAAATTTTCTTGAGAATTTTTTAAGAATTAAAAATTATGGAGATAGAAATTATGTAATAGTAAGAAAGTAATTTTTGATTTTAAGATTTGTATGGACTTATAAATAAAAACTTAAAAGAAATACTCTTTGTAGTGTGAAATTTAACAACAAGATGATTGATTTTAATCCATGGATTAGTATTTTATAAATTAAGCTAAGGTATTTTAAGGAATAAAATTCAAATGGAGGTGTTATAAGGATTTTTTAGGAGCGTTAAAAGCTCCACTCTTAATTAATAATTAATACTATATTTTGGTGAGGTAACACATTATCTTTTGTAAATGGAAAATATGAGGATGTCACATTTTACCGTATTTATCAGGTCTCATATATCTGTCTTGCAAGTCTCCGTTTAAAAAAAAAGTAAATAAATAAAATATGTGATAAGCATATAATATATACATATTTTACCCTTAATTTTACAATGGCTATTTATTTTTACTTGTTATTTTTAATTAGTTGAATTATTTTATTAAATAAAAAATTAATTGGAGATTTTGGATAAAAATGACATGAAGAAATTTAATTTAAGAAGTAATGAAGATTAAATTGGAAATCAATTAAATGGAAGCTCTGGCCAACAAGAATTTGCATGGGATACTTAGATACCATACTGTTAAGAACCTACACAAGATTAGTTTTAATTTGGGCTTAATTATTATATCCATGAGATAACATATATTGATTTCGAGTTGTCACTCTAAAATTAAGAATTAATTATGAAACTTTGGTAACTTTTGTCTTATTGAATTCTCCTTTACTTTAATTGTTTTCTTAGTTTAATTTCTCTTAAAATGCAATTTGCTCAAATAAGTTATGATTAATATTAATTTTAGAATTAAATTAGACTTTTCAATTTAAAGCAATTTTTATAGGTTCGACCTCGTTACCACTATTCTATTTCCAGATTCATGCGCTTGCAAGTATATTAATTTTTTTCACAACAATATACATAACCTAAATCTACTAATTTAATGGTTTCCTTCATGTACAGAGTTATGGACTTCTAATTACATAAAAATTGAATAATATTACATTGCTAATCTAGACAAGCAAATAACCAAACAAGGTCACTAGCATCATTGTTGTGCTAGGAGGAAATGTAAGTTGAGCTTATGTCATTCTTAATTGTCAACTCTCATAATATATATTCCTCTATGAGTCAGGAACGTAATGATCTTCACTTTGAAATTGAACTAAGGCAAATTCAACAATGTCACTATTGGCTATTATTTATTATGAGCTTGTAATTGTATTTTGTTTATTTACTAAACTATTCCACGCTTCTGAATATTAATTATTCTCTAAATCAAGAGAAGAATGCACACATAACATGGTGTTAACAATTAATGTCTCTAATTACCTAATCAAGGACCTATCAATAGAGCTGGCAAAACGGGTCATCGGGTCGTGTTCGTGTCATGTCAGTTTCGTGTCGTGTCAAATTTAGTCGACCCAAACCCGACCCATTTAAAATCGTGTCAAAATATTGAGACCCAAACCCGACACGGAAAATAT
>NW_006262274.1:922053-1131988 GCF_000493195.1 Citrus x clementina
GATGACAAGAATCTGTAAATTATTTTAAAATAGAAAATATAATCGGGTCATTGATCGGGTAAATGGGTCAAGAATTTTAACCCTAACTCGACACGGAAAAAAATTGTGTTGACCTGGACCCGACCCATTTAATAATCGTGTTAAATTCGACGACCCATACCCATTTATTGATATCGTGTTCGTGTCGGGTAATCGAGTCGTGTCAAATTTTGCCAGCTCTACCTATCAGGCAATCACATGGCGAAATAATTGAAATTATCTACAAATTAATTCGGAAATTGCATGATTAAGTGAACACGCAAACACTAGAAAACATGGACGTGAAGGAAGTAATTTTAATGAGCAAAAGAGATGGAGAAAGAAATTACTGCCTGTTATTCGTAGTTGGTTTGTTAAGAATTGCTAGGAAGTGACCAAAATGCTTGTACTTATATTTGAATTTTGTGACACAAAGTCTATGATTTCGACCGCTTTCGGATGAAAACAAATTTTATGAAAGGTCTAACTCAAATTATATATAATCCAGGAATTTGCAAACGAATAGAAATAAACAATATTAAGCTCACTAGCATCTTATCCTATCACTCGTAATCATCGGCAATTAAAAGTCATAAGCAACATCATTGACGATGAGCTGTGAAAAAAATGTAATTATCTTCGTTGGAAAATTAAAGCAGGCTAATAAAATGTGGCTTGAATAATGGAAGGATCTAAGAATAAGAAAATTGGTTCCTATTTATAGTCAATAAAATGAGATGTGTCACCGGTTTTTGACTAATTAAACAACAGCTATCTTCTCCCAAAAAAAAAAAAGAATAAAAATTAAACAATAACTACACTATAAAATATAATTGGATCAAGTGAACCTACAAATGAACAAGGCAAATTAGAAGATTCTAATGGATGGGAAGAGGTGAGATAACGAAAATAGCAATGCTCAAAGCTCTTCATTTATAATGTGCTCATTCGTTCGTTCGTTCGTTCGTTTTTTTTTTTTTTACTTTTAATTTTTTTTCTTTTTTCCAATCATAAATATATAGATAAATAACCATCAGTCTCCATGTATATATAAATGCAATGCAGCAAAGGGTGGCCGAGTTATCAAAGCCAGTACTGGAGAGTGCAGTTCAATCTCGATCTCCTCGGAGAAGAAGGTATCTCGAACGAAATATTGAACGTAACTTATTTCGGTTGTTCTTCAAATCCAAGCACGTTTTCGGTGGTATCAAGTGTCATTGAAAATGTAGAAAAGAAATGCGAGGAGTTAAATTATTAAATACAGGAGTTTCCCTTTTACTTGAATGATTTGCTGGGCAATGATTTTAACATGCTGTTCCAGGGACTATCTAGTTTTGCTGAAAGATATAAGGATTTGTCATTGTTTACAGTGGGGGCTCCCGGTTCTTTCCATGGCTGGCTTTTCCCAACCAATAGCTTGCATCTTGTTCATTCTTCTTACGGTGCCCATTGGCTCTCTAAGATGCGTTTACCAATTTTAAAGTATATGTTAATCTGTTACTCTTGCGCTTAGTTAATTTATACTTCTTGATCATCAACACAAATAGGGTTGACAAAAAGCAGTCAACAACTTAGCTATCAACTTAACTTCTAAAATGAAGTTTTAAATGTGTTGATGCCAAAATCTGGTCGAGCTTTTGATAGCGACGAGGTTGCCTCGCCAACACTTGAATTTGTTTTGATGGGAAACTGCTAACTGCTACTCTGATGGAATTGGAATTGTCACCTTACTTCATTGTTACCTGCAACAACAAAAAATTGTCAGTGATCTTTTTCTAATGAAAACCCTCGACGGTCAAGTCAATGATCATATTTTCTTATATGGAACTATTATCACTCCTCTCGTGATCTTAATATTTTTTATAGGCACCCGTGATTATCTTTCCGGGTTATTATAGACACCCGTGATTATCATGTGTTCTTTAATGTGCGGCTGTTACTAGATTGAATGCGCTGCTTTGAATTAGAAGTTAATGTACCCATTTCTGCGTAGTTATTGAGTTGCAGTTGTAACACCCGGACGTGCTTGGACGTTATGGCCGAATTTCCAGGTGGAGTTCAACGATCTGAGAATTAATCAATCGAATGGCCTTATTCTGGTCTCCTCGCAACTTTCTGATCGTGCTTTCACATGCGACCAGTTAGATCTCTCCTCGATGTTTCATATTATCTTCACAACATCAATATCCAATAGCCATATTTCTATACCCCAAACAAAATGTTTACTTTCAACGTTAGCAACTAAAGTTTCACAGCACAATTTTGAATGTTTACTACTTTTTTTGAGATGAATTTTATTGATAAGGTGGTTGATTTTAATTTATAGATTAATATTTTATAAATTAAATGGGGTATTTTGGGGAATATAATTCAAAAGGGGTGTTATATGTATTTTTTAGGGGTGTTAAAAAATCGTCTCAAATACTAAATTCACCGACCCTAAATGGCCTAAAGCAAGCACAAATTAATCATTAGGTGAATTTCAATAAGCCCAGAATCTGAACACCTAAATTTATGGAGTCTTCTACGAGTGTAATGTTGTAATATTTAGAATAATTACTATTAGTTGTTTTGTATAAATAATAAAGAGGATCTCCAAAAATTTTAATAAAATTTATTTTTAAAGTATTGTGAGTTTTAAAACTAGTCGTATGTGTCTGGCAAATTTTATTATTAAACAATTGTAAACATGCACATAACTGAATTAGATATAATGTTGAATAAAATTTATTTATACATTTATTAGCATGTATATAAAGTATTTTTTTATTGTGTACATATAATTATTGATAACTAAGATAGTATACTGATAACTAAAATCATCATTTTTATATTATTAATTTTATTTTTATTTTTATTTTCTTAGCCCAGTATAATTGGCAATAATATTAATCTCTTTAAATATAATGATTTTAAATTTTTATAATATATATGAGGATATATATAGCATTCTATTAAATATAAAATTGATGATCAAAATCATATTTTGAAAAATTACTCCTCTCTACTCATCAAAATCTGCAGTAAGATAAGATGATTTTGCCAAAAATTACTTCTAAAAGAATTTACTAAACACTAAAACCAGTGATTTCCAGAATAAACTTATAAAATAACAAAATTAACTTTTAGCTTTTTCAAATCCCTTCTTAATCCCTCTTAAAGCAATTCCAAAAGACCTGTCAACCACCCTCTCCTGCATACAATCGATAATAAAGATCAAAGGCACTACAGGAGAATAAAAAACTTTTAGAACTGGTTACCCTTACACACCTATTAATTCGCTCATTCCAAGTAAATTTAGTGGATCAACAATTGCATCTTTGATCATATCTACATATTCACTTGGTAAAAACAAAGATGAAAGTATTGCTATCTTATTCGCAGTACTAAAAATGAACAAGTTATCATTTTTTATTTTTCATTTTCTTTGTTTGGAGACAAACCTCTAGTGCGATCAAATCCCTAGTCAGGATTGTCATGCTTCAGAAGTTCTTCCACAACAGTTGAACCCTCAAATCCAGCAGATGAAGCAATAGCATACATGGGCACATCTGCAAGCATAAGTTATTTGTAATTAAGAACATTAAGGATATATATTTTTCATTTCATTTGCATTGAACAAGGGCATTGAATTAATATAAAATTTTGGTTCAGTCCTTATCAAGAGTAACAGAATAAGACTTACAACATACTACAAAAAGAATAGCTAACTTCCCGGCGGCCGTGGTTGTGTACAACTCGTCCAACTCCTTTGATGCATGTACAAGTGCGACCCTGCTACCTGTAGAAAACATGGAAATAAAGAATCTTAAATTAGCAATTTATATATCATGAATTCCCCTTCAACGTAGAATTCTAACTTGAAATAGTGTGAAGTATTCAAACTATGCAAGCAAATAATATAAATGATAGAATTTAAAGGAACGCAAAGAGAATAGCCAAAGATAATAGACAATCTTGGACAGCTTCCGTTAGATGCGGCGATGGTTTCTGTATTCAATTCTGCTCTATGAATGTTATGAATTACAAATAGCATGCCTTCTATTTATAGGGTTACAAATGAGCAGCACTTAGCGGTGGAACCATGGCCTAGTTTGCTACATACAAACCAAGTACTTTATTGTGAATCCCACCCTTCACTTTTACTTGAATGATTTGCCGGATAAATGATTTCAACACACTATTCACGGTACTCTCTCTTTTTGCTGAAAGATATAAGGATGTGTCATTGCTTATTATGGGGGCTGCTGGTTCTTTCCATAGCCGGCTTCTCCCAACCAACAGCTTGCATCTTGTTTATTCCTCTTACGGTGCTCATTGGCTCTAAGGTGCCTTTATGACTTTATATATATGCCCCTCTTTTTTTCAAATGTCGTCCTTGTTAAGACAGTGATAACATTGATTAATGCTGTGTACATACTTGATTGCTCAAGCTTGTAGATCTAGTTAGCTGAATCATTGACACAGTATTAGACTCAAATTTCTTATATCGTTCAATTTCACCAAGTGCAAACTCCATCTACACTTTCTATTTCAAATTTTTAATTCGTTATATTTTTGGGCTTTGTTTTTTGACCCAATTGTTTCATTCAGGCACCCGTTTCAGTCTCTTTTACACACACACAGATGCCCTTAAATGAGTAATGATATTTGATCTTTCAAAATATTTTACTAATTTTCACTTCTCAATTAACTCCTATTAAAAATTGTAAAAATATTGATCTCTCTGAATATGCCTCGTCTAATCCTTATTTTAACCTTATTATAATTTTAATAATTTTCATGGCTCCACTGCATAAAAAAATTCAAAATTCTGCTCACTAATTATGATATTTTTTTCTCTTCTTTCTTTTTCAGGGTTTTTTGTTTCAACAATTTACCGTAGACTTTAAAATGCTTGCAGCTTGCCGTCATCTAAAAGAATAAATGTAGGAAAAATAAATAGCATATTAAATTTTCAAGCACTGTTATTTTCAATAGCAAAATAGAAACCAACCGCTAGAGAGAATAAATTGTTACTGAAGAGTTTGTTCATTAAGTTAGTTAGTTGATAAGTACATCATACCCCTTTGCTTTGATTGCTTACAAACTAAAATAGAGAAGAAAGTTTCCCTCAAATATTAATGAAAATTCATCCTTTTATTTCGCCCTACCATCCATGCACTTGGTTAATTAGTTATTTTTTTGCTATTACAGTTGGGGCATAATAGATTAAAGAAAGACGTAGAAAGATTAGATGAAAGTGCAGTTATATATAAGAGATGATATACAGATACGCACAAGAAAGAGATGGGAGATGGTGAGAGAAAGAGAAAGGGGGAGTAAATAAATTAAAAAAAAAATTAGAATTTATAACATAAACCGTTTCATTTGATTTATAAAATCTCAAACATTGATTTATTTTAAATCAAAGGCACTAGAAATTGTGCAAAAACTTAAAAATTATTTATCCTTTTTAGTAATTATTTTTTAAAGGATAAAATGCATATTAAAATAAAAGTGATTATTAGGGATTAGAGAGATAATTTGACGGAGTCAAATATCACTACCCCTTAAAATTACTCATTTTTTTTATCTTTTTTATCCATTTGTCACTTTCATATATTTATGTTGGTCTCTCTATGCCTAGACACACTTACAATTGCCAATCATAAGCTCATCTCTCAAAGACTCAAACCATTAACCTCATTCTCGATGATCTACTTTCAAGTGAAGGGGGCTATTAACTATTAGCTTTACTACTTAATGATGCTACATGTCTTAGATATACCAAGATTGACAGTAACACATGAGGCAAGATTGACACTGAACAAAGGGAAGATTTATACTGTTAGACTTATTTTTATTTTGTGCCCTAAAAGTATGTGATAAATAATTTTTTTAATTTCATAACGTTTATTTATTCACATTTATTTGAGCATACATTATTAGTCATTATTTATAAAGTATGTGATTTATGTATTTGGCATATGACGTCTATCATAAAATTATATAAATCTTAGGTTCTTTATAAATAAAAGATTGTTCACAGCCATTAATGAAATGGGCACTTCTTTAGGTAGGGTTATAACTTTTCTACTTCTACTATGAGTGGTTTTAACTTAGAGTAGAAAAATTAATGTGTATGTGATATGCATATTGAACTAGACTCTAGTGATATATGATCTAGTTTAATAAATGCCATTGATCATATTCACATAAGCTTTAATAAGTTTGATCGACTTTAATCTTGGGCGAATAATGAATTCACATTTGTGTATTACGTCTTTTGACTTATCCTGGAGCGAGATCCATATAAATGGTCAAAACCTTGATAGCTTGGAGATGTAATTTCATGAATCGTGGGAACATATACTTACAAGATGGAATCTATACAATGATGGTTACTTAAGTTATCTGTCGTACTTGATCATTTAAATTTGTTGCCACAGTTTATTCAGTAAATTATTTATTGAATAATAATATTTATTTGTAATTTATTTACAAATATATATATTGAAAGTGATCATCAGAACAAATAATGACTTGAGGATAAATATGTAATTATAGAAACACAACATTTATCATTAGAGGGTTAGTGGTTATAATTGATCTAAGATCAAGCCTAAAATTATTTAAAACGAGTTTTAATTAATTGGGATAATTACATGGTTACCAGAGTGTAACTTTGAGTTTTTAGTGGAATAGTCTAGGGTTAACATAATAGTTTTGGTGTGTCATGAGATGACTGTGCCTTAATTATTAAAAGGAATTTTAGTTAATTGAGATAATTTCATGGGTTACCAGGGTGCAACTTTAGGCTTTTAGTGTAATAGCCTTGGGTTAAAATAGTAGTTTTGGTACGTTAAGAGATGACTGAGCCTTAACTATTAAGTTGGAGTTATAAGCTCATAGGTCTACAGTCCCTCTGTCAGCTCAATTCCATAGTCAAACTCTGACTCTAATAAGTGCCCATTTAAAGGAGAGGAAATTAGAAAAGAGAAATATCTTTGCATATAGATTTTCTTCAATAAGAAAATTATATTTCTAGGGTTTCCATCTCCTACAAAAAAAAAAAAGAGAAATACCTTTGCATATAGATAAAGGAGACAAATGATGAGAGTAAAGAAGATTGCAGCCATATTTTGTAGATCCTAATAATAGTGGTGGAAAGATTACAATCATCTTCTCCGAATCTTGTACAAGAGATTAAGGTATTTCTCTAACCCATTGCATGTACACATAATCAAAAAAAGTTCTTGGCTTCTGGTGATTTTATAGAATAGAAAAATTATTTTTCTAGTTCTAATTTCCAATTTATATATCTAAGACAAGCCCTAGTGCCATATCTTGCTCAGTGTGAAGAAGACTTCGCCTTCTTTTTGAAGTCACACTCACAAGAGATAGTAGTACAAAACGGTCGTGTTGTCTTGGTGTTAGATGAAAAGCCATCTTAAGATTTCATTACAAAAGAAAGCTGTTGTTGTTCAAATTTTAATGTACTCGCAAGCGCACGAATCTATTGTAGTATAGATCTATGGTGACGAGTGTCGATCCCACGAGGAGGTGGATTTTAATTGTGTAGAATTAATTTTGTAAATGGGTGATTGGATTTATGGTGGAAATGTTTGGAATATGCTAAAACTTAAATTAAAATGGCGAGGATAAATTCTAAAATTGGTATTGAAATGGCGAGAATAAATTGACGAGAATTAGATTGAAATGACGTCCTTGGGTATCTGGATCCGTATCAACATGCATCATGGGCTAAATAATCCGTATTAATGCCAATTAAATCATGAGGGGGGAATCCACACCTCATGAACCACGCTCTAATTAATATGGTGCTAAGGGCTTATCGTGCCAAATAATAATAACCTTATACTAGAGAGCCGGTGTAACCAAGGCGGTATCTAGACAAGACTATTATTATTTGTCGACGAGAAGTCAAAACATCCACAAAAATTAGAGGGGAAGAGAAAATAAATTTACCAAATTAAGCCCATGACACATGTTGAGACTTCACCTTCAACCCAAGCTTGAAAGAAAATTAGCCACTCATAGTTGAACTAGGGGCAAAATGGGAATTTATTAAAATACGAAGAAAATACAAGATGGAGAGGGAATTACAGAAAATGGATCCCAAAAATGGATTCAGAGATATCAAATTAGGGGGGAGAGGCCCCCTTTTTATAGATACATGGAGTAAATCATGGCCATCGGATTAAAAACAGTTTGGACGCTCAGGATTGCGCCACGTCATCAGTCAACAGTCCACAGTTTGACCACGCGGATGAACAGTAACACGGTTTGACCCGACTTTGAACAGTAACGCGGTTTGGTTGAAAATAATCCTGTGTGATGCATGCACCGTACGCGAGATTTTTCGTCCACTGATATGCTGCCACGTCACCATCAACAGTACATAAGAATTTTAGTCCAACAGGATCGTGACACCTCATCAGTCAATGCCACATCATCGGTCAATGCCACGTCATCATCCGTCTATGTGAATAGTGTCGTGAACAGTAACGTATACAGTACCGTACACGTGAATAGTACCGTACATGTGAATAGTGCCCTTTTTCCTTTTATGCTCCTCCTAAGGTTTTTGACCGTCCTGAGTTCAAAAGTGATGTCCGTTTTGTCGTCTGATTTCTCCTTTATTGTGAAATGACTATAATGCCCCTAAAATACATAAAATACTTAATTAAAATAAAACACATGTAATTAAATCACAAGAAGGTTAAATACATAAAAGTAAGGGTTGTTAGTAAGACTTGAAATGTAAAATGACGATTTTCTCCTTTATAAATATGCATTTTCTAACACTCAACAGCTGTTATCCATGGGAACCTTTAGCTGAAGCCATATCTGCCTTGGTCTCCAAGATTACAATGGCAATCCTAAAGGTCACTTGCTTATTTTTGGAATAATGCAAATTCAAAACATATAGTATATTTTTAAAATTTTAATATCAGTATATAACATCAGAACTATGATGTTAACGAAGGACACTTTAAGCAAAATAAATAAATGAAATCATGAGTAATAATGTGAAAAATCTTAAAATTATAAGGGACGATTTTGATATTATAAAAAAGGTGGAAAATTTTCCATGAGCATATATTCTATATATTCTACATAGATATGCTCATAATTTTGTACTTCTCTTTCATGATCTTAACTTTCCTAGGCTTTGTGAGATCACATTTCACATGGTTGTCAAAATCAATTCTTTTGGTTTATTCATCTCAATCAACGAATAATCCCTAACAAGTCATTTGCTCAAGCAAATGTTTATAAGTTGGATAACGTCATCTATGCGTGTGTATCAAGGGATCTAACTACTCCAGGAGTTCTTGAATTAGACAGCCAACTACTTTTTCTGTTAGGCTAACACTAAGTTACGTGTAACGTAACATACATTCAAAAGAGAAAATATCTATTAGTACCCCTAAACTCTATGGAAACTACTTTAATTGAATTAAAAGAAATACTTTTGAATCTTAAAGAAGAAATAAAAGATATAAAACAAGAAATAGGAAAAATAAAGATAGAACTATCTGTAATACAGATAAGTCAAAAGAAAAATAAAAAAGTAGAAAAATTTGAAATATTAAAATCAGGAGTAATTGGATTAAGTTTGAAGAAACCCATACAAAAACCTCAAACAGGAAGCTATGATGATTGGTTTATAAAAACTCAATACCCGAGAATATTAGAAGAAACAGCAGAATTAAAAAATAAAGAAAAAGGTAAAGAAAAATTGGAAATAAAAGAAGCTAATCCAAGTGATTCAGATTAATGGAAGATACCTTAGAAGAATTAACTGAAAAATTTAGTGATATAAATCTTAGTGATCTAGAAGATTTTGAAAAAGAATATTGCATAAAAATGAATACTGCTGGAGGTCTAGAAATGAAACCTAATGTTGGAGAACCAAGTCATAGGTATGAAACAAATAAAAAGAAAAACAGACAATTTTTCGAATATTATCCACCCATCAAGAATACACCTTGGAAAAAAGAATACCAACCTAATAATGACCACCTAATACCAATAAGTAATGCAGGTACATTTTTAGATTTAGATTGCAAAATAGATCCTCGAAATGCCTTAGTAGAGTGGGGAATGCAAATGAAATTATTTTTTATATTTAATGGATCTAGAGATGATTGGAATGTAGAAACTGAAGAAGAAAAAATAAATATATTTGCTGATATTTTAATAGCAAGTTTCACAGGAAATGTATTCAATTGGTGGAAAAGGATTAAGTGAAGATACACAAAAATTAATAAAAGATTCAACAAAAATAGCATTAAGAAGAAATAGAGGATTAGGAATTGAAAGAATAATTGAATATATTGCTAGTGAATTCTTAGGAGAAGACTGGTTACAAAATTTAGAAAATGAAGCAAAAAATGATAAATTAGACTCTAGAATGAAATTAATAAACTTAACAATTTGTAACATGTGTTTTGTAAAAGAACATACTTGTGAATTTAGTAAATATTATTATACTCAATTCATGAGTCATGAAGACCAAAATATTTATAAAAATTTATATTATTCTAAATTACCATACCCCTGGAATGGATATTTTAGTAATGAATATGAAAAATACAGTAATACTACCAATAATAGAGTCCCAGATACATTAGGATCTAGAATACGATTTTTAAATACAAGACTAAGTGAAATATGTATTCCAAGAAGTCTAATGAAAAAAAGTAAGAATATAGGAAAAATATGTTGTGAAAAAACAGAAATGCCAACCCAATGGGGTTGTTATGCACCTTATAAAAGAAAAAGAAAGTTATATAAGAAAGAAAAAAGATATAAAAAATACAATAACTTTAAAAAAAATACAGAAAACCAGAAAGAAAGTATTATAAAAGAAAGTATAAAAACCAGAGAAAAATACTAGACAAATCCAAATGTAAATGTTGGAATTGTGGAGAAATGGGACATATTAGCATAAATTGTACAAAAACGAAAGTTAAACTTCTAAAAGAAAATTTTGAAAATATAAAGAATGATTTAGAAGAAATAAGTGATTTATCAGATTATGAAGGAAAAGAAGTTTATATGGCAATAGAATTAGAAGATGAGTCAGAATAAGGAAGAACTTATGGAAAATGAAAAAATAGAAGAAATTGAAGAAATAGAAAAAGAAGAAAATAAAAGTGGATATAGTCTTGTTGCCACTTTTAACAAAGAAAAATATAATAAACTTTTGAAAATAAATATGGAAAAACCAGAATATGGAATAATACATCAGCTTAGAGATATGTTCAAAAGAAAACGAATAGTGTTGCATGAATACTATGAACAAGAAAAGGCTGTAACAATAACACAAGCTGAAGAAAATATTAGATTCAGTTTAATAAATAAAAGATTTATAAATTTAGCATTAAAGAAAATAAAAAACGAATCAACAAAAGAAAAGATTCAGTATGTATATTTAGCAGAAATTCAGATATTAATAAAATCTCTTTTTAAGGAAGGAATAGATAGTCCTATAGTCTTGTCAATACATGACCAGAGGTTTACTAACCCTAGTATAGGACATTTAAGAACAATAGAAGGAAATTTATGTTACACTAAATTATTATTTACATGTCACCCTAGATATTGTGTACACATAAAAGATAAAAATATAGATGAAACATTAAATTTACATTTAAACTATTAAAAAAGAATTTAATGAAAGAAGGAAATAGATTAATGACAATACATTATTCAGTATTATACAGTTTTTGTAACTCCAATTATGGAGAAGTATATGGGAATAAACCTTATATAGAAATAAATAAAGAATGTGAAGACATAGCAACGTTTATAGAACATGTAATCCAAGATTATAAAATTCCTATTAATTATAAACTAAATATAGATGATAGAAAACAAGTTTTAGATTATAATAATGAAAACTCCATTATCCCCATAAGCTTTGCAGGAAGAACATTAATTAGAGGAAGTTCATCTAGAAGATTAAGTACTGATAAACAAATAGTTAGATTTATGACAACAAATAATGTAATAAAAATACTAGGACAATACTTTAATGGGATAGATTATACAACAAAAATACCTATACTAATAGATACCGGTACAAGTCATAATTATATGAATCACACTAAAAATAAAGGACTTTTAGTAAAAGAAAAAGAAATTCCGTATGAATATACTGATTTCAATGGCAATAAACATATTTGTAAACACGAAGTTAAAGTCCCTATAATCATAGAAGGACTTAGAATAGTAGTATCTTGTTATATAGATTCATTTATGACCACAGATCCAGAAAAACATCTAGTACTAGGAAATATTTTCTTAAATGATTTAGAATATTATAAAATTGAAAAGCATAAAATAACCTTACAAATAGGAGGTCAAAAAATAGTTTGTGAAACATGTTAAAACAAGCTTATATAAAGTATCCTATGTCCGTTTATATACAAATAAATATAACAGAAAAGGATATAGATACATGTGCCTTAATTGACACTGGAAGTGAAATAACTATTATGAAATCCTTTTTATCAAACCAATGGAAATCAAATAGAAAGTTAAAAATCATTGGAATAACAGGAGATAAACAACAAGTTAATCAATCCTTGATAAATTTTGAAATCTTACTGGGAAGTAAAATAGTACGTATTAATCAAATATTTCAATACAATAATATGGAATGTGATATCCTCTTAAGGAATGATTTTATACAACAATTCCAATATTATCAACAAACTACATATATGATCACTTTAAAAACCCATTGTAATCATATTCTTTGTATTCCTCGCAAATTTTAACCATACAGAGTCCAACCAGCCCAGCGTGGTGATAAGTAGATTTATGAAAAACATTATTTAATTCAACAATGACAGAGTTATAATATACAACTAGAAATAATAAAGTCGCAACTAGAAAAAGTTTATAAAGAAAACCCATTGGCATTATGGAAACCAAACCATCCTAGAGCAAAAATAGAATTAATTGAAAATAGGATAATAAGATTAAAACCCATGATGTACACAAAAGAAGATAGAGAAGAATTTAAAATCCAAATAAAAGAGCTATTAGATTTAAAATTAATTAGAAATAGCAATAGCCCACATAATAGTCCAACTTTTATGGTTAGAAAAAGGTCAGAACAGGTAAGAGGAAAAGCAAGAATGGTAATAAATTATAAAGAACTAAATAAATACACAAAATTTGATGGATATTTTCTTCCGAATAAAGAAGTATTAATAAATCTTGTGAAAAATAAAACTTACTATTCAAAATTTGATTGTAAATCAGGATTTTGGCAGATAAAAATGGAAAAAAAATAGTATTCCTTATACAACTTTTAGCACCCCACAAGGACATTACGAATGGCTAGTAATGCCCTTTGGACTAAAGAATGTCCATCAAATCTTTCAAAGTCGAATGGATAAAATATTTAAAGAATATAAATATATCATAGTCTATGTTGATGACATATTAATTGCGTCGGAAACAATAGAAGACCATAGAAACCATTTAAAAGAATTTGTTAATGTATGCATTAGAGAATGAATAGTATTATCAGAAAGAAAAACAGTTATAGAACATAAGAAAATAGAATTTTTAGGAATGATTCTTGATAAAAAAGGAATAAGACTCCAAAGTCATATTGGAAAAAAGATTATAGAATTCTTAAATAAATTGGAAAATAAACAACAGATACAAAAGTTTTTAGGATGTCTAAACTATGCAGAATGATTTATAAAAGATCTAGCAAAAAAGAGAAAAATACTTCAAAAATTACTTAGAAAAAATAATACTCGGGGATGGAACGAAGAACATACAGAAGCAGTAAGGAGCCTAAAGGAAGAATGTAAAAATCTCCCAGCATTAAAATTGCCAGAAGAAAATGATAAATTAATAATTCAAACTGATGCATCTGATTTATATTGGGGAGCAATCCTTAAGACTGATATAAATGAGATTTGCAGATATACTAGTGGAATGTTTAATCAAGCACAAGTTAATTATCCTGTACATGAAAAAGAATTCCTTACAATATACAAATGAATTAAAAAATTCTCATTATTTTTACTCCAGAAACAATTTATAGTAAAAACAGATAATTCCCAAGTAAGTTCACTTGTTAGTAGAATTTTACCAAATGAACCCCAGTATAGACGATTACATAGATGGCAAGTTTATTTGTCTTATTATAATTTCAAAATCGTACATATAAAAGGAACTAACAATTTCCTTGCAGATTTTTTAAGTAGGAATATAGAATTCGGAGAATGAATACAAAAGTACATAAAATCTTGTCAGTGATAAATACAGAAATACAAAGGCTTAAAGCCGAGGCATCTGACATGATCGATGCAATAAATTACATGAAAGAGGCCACATAGGGCCATGAGAAGGGAATACATTTGTTAGAGTCATACATAAACGACCTAACAAAAGGGCTTTCAATAAATACTAGCCTAATAAATATAGGAAGCAGTAGTGGACCATTCCCACAACAAGAACCAATCTCTGACTCATCTTTCAGCCGAACCATATCCATAGAAATTGAATCACCAAAAGTAACTTCTTCAAAAAAGTTTGTCAAAATAGACAATACTCCATCAAAAGAAGCAAAAAAACCTACCCCACTAAATTCAAAAGAAGACGAATATAAACAATTTTCCATGTGGGTATATTCTATTTGTTCCCACAATAATACCATTTTCAAATCCCCAGGAAAAAATATATATCCCAGAATGATAGCCGTAAAAGGGGTAGATCCATTCCTTGTTGGGAAAATAGCCAAATACGGATATCTAGACTTAGTATACCCAGATACATATATAAGAGAAATAGCTAGTTTAGATGAGCTATTAGTCAAAGAAGTCTCTAAATTCGCCTAAAAAAGGTCAATATACTTACAATTCTATACCATTAGCCCAGAATACCACCAAAATATCGAATACCAAGCTTTTTATATGATCTCAGTGGGACATCTCACAAAAAACTTTCAATTAGAAGTAGGGACTGAGTATACAACTGTCCCATAAATAACCAAACCATGGATTAGGACCCGAAGGGCTCAGGGAATAAAAACAATATGGAGTATTGCAAAAGATCTCTACAAAAGAAATTATAGAACAATTATCCGATTCCAAAACTATATTCTTGTAACCTCAGAAGACAGCCATACACCTTCAAACATCCTTTTGGAACTCATCAACAAGATAAGCACGATGAGATTTCCCAGCAGCAGCGAAACCATACAACAGGCTTGTCAGCTTATGAAAATAAAACAAACTGACAAATAAACAGATGCTCGTGGCAGACAAAGAAAAATAAAAGATGCTCGTGGCAGACAAAGAAAAATAAAAAGATGCTCGTGGCAGACAGAGAAGATAAAAATAGAAAGATCGTGGCCAACAAAAAGAAGATGCTCGTGATAAAAGAAAGGCACGTGGCATGTAGAGATGTAATCATGTAATGATGTAAGAGGCCAATAATGTAAAGGCCAATAATAGAAGGGCAATAATGTAATAGAAAGATTTTTTGGAATTGAAATAAAATGGAGGAAATGGGGGAGAGACCTCAGAGCTTTCCGAATCTTGATAATTTTCTGAAATCAATAAACAATGAATAACTAAACACTCTCTTGCTCAAAATCCAGAATCAGAACTTCATCAATCAAAAACAAAGTCCATAAGAGAAAAAGAAGAGAAACCTAAACTATCAAATACTTCTTTAACTTAGCGATCAGGATCTACACAGTAAAGCCAACTGAGTCCACAGATCCCGCTGAGGCAGGAGGCCGTTAAGGGAATAGGGCAACCAGGCTGCAGGTCACTTGAAGGAGATCGGAAGGGAAATAAGAGCTGTTAATTTAGGTAATAATACTCAACTTTTATCTCTTGGTGGAAGTTGTTGGAGGTTGCTGATGGGATGATTTATGGAGGAAGAGCAAAAGTTTTCTTATTAATTAAAACAGACTTTATAAATTTTATTTAAAACATAAATCACAGATTCTACTTAGGAAAATCAAAAGAATATATGATAAATCCCTCTACTAAAATAACATACAATGATTATATGATGATAATCGATTTTAATTTAGGATCATTTAAACAGAGCTCATATATGTTTAGTAAACAAGAACTTGTAAGAACAGAAGATTTGTTAGCTGTATATTCTCTTGATTTACCTCAAGAAATAAAGCGAAAAATGATAAAAAATATTGAAATAGAAACTCTTAAACAGAATATAATTATGTTAACAATAGAAGAAGAAATTGATATAGTTAAAGCATACATAGAGCATAGAAATTACGAGGCAGGGCCTGCATATACTTATAATTCAGAAGAAGAATTTGAGATTTGAAAAATATATAGGCTGGAAACCTCTTCGGGTTGCGGGCTACCGATCCAAAGGGCGACTTAGATCGTTGTACCTAGGGGTAGAACAACGCCACGTACTTGTTTTTATCTTTAATAAATATACTCTCTATGAATACCAAATCTATATAAATCTATTAATCTATGAATACCAAATCTGTATAAATCTATTAATCATACATATTTGTTTGTAATTAATTTGATTTAGTATTTTCATGAATTTTATAAATCCAGTTATGTGTAATTATTGTTTAATTCATTATTTAGTTTATTCTGTTTAAATTTTTGTAAGTTTATTCTGGTTAATTTTTGAACATTTTGTAATTTTGATAAATCATTATTATTATTATTATTATTATTCCTAACACGGAAAAATGGTATTAGAGCCAGAATCATAAAATGGATCCTATACAAGCAATAGTTGATAGTTTATATACATTAAAAGTATATAATAAAGAAGAAATAAAAAATTTAATAAAAGCATTAAAAACTGATAAAAATAATATAAGAAACATAGAACTTGAATTAACCGAGGAGCTTAGAGAAAGATTTATAGATACAACAGGAGGTGAGATTTTAATAGAAAAGAAAATGAAATTTATTGATAATTTCATAAAGTTTTTAATATTTTGGTATAAAATAGAAACATTATGAATCAAGCTGTTAATACAATATAAGGATTAGCAAATAGTATGGAACGTATGTGTCTAGGATGGGAAACCATAGTAAATACATATATAAATTTAATAGACCAAAAAATAGATTTATTAGAATAAGAAAGAATAGGATTAATAAATTTAGGACCAGAAGTTTATTCTGAATTAATAGGTTTATATGAATTAGAAAATCATTTATTGTTATTTAAAGAAATCAATAAAACTTTAGAAAGAATAAAAAATAGGTGTAGAAGGGATGTGAGAAGACAAATACTTCCTCAATTATAGAAATTAAAAATAAAGAAACATGAAAGGACTTATATGAAATTTGCCAAGAATAGTAAAACAAAAACCGTAAGATACATTAAATGTAACCTAGGCAGTCCCAGTATTCAAAAAGGTCGTTGACACGGACGGTTGGCCCCATCAACATTAATTTTCATTTTGAACGGTCAGTTTTTCACTTCATTGAACGTTCAAAGCAAAATCAATTGAAATATCTGCAAACGCCCATCATCAACAAATGATTCTATTCATTAAAGAGGGGCTGACTGAAAGAAGTCGAACTTGTTTACTTTTCCATATTATATGCCCCATCCAAACACGAGGTCAAAGATGTGTGCTAGACCAAGTACGCGCGGATCTTTCGAAATCAACAAAGTTGGTTTGTTAAGAATTACTAGAAAGTGACCAAAATGCTTGTAATTGTATTTGAATTTTGTGAAACAGAGACTCTGATTTTATTCGCATCACTTTGGGATAGAAAAAGTTAACAAATTGTATGAAAATTTCAATCAAATATATGAGTAAAATTGTTTTCATTGCAAAATTAAAAGTAGACTAATAAATTATGGCTTAAATAATGGAAGAATACGAAAGTTATTGCTTTGAATAGTCAACAAATTATTAATGTGTTTCATTTGACAATTAATGTGTTTCATTAATGACCTTGTATAAAACACATGAGGACAAGTCTATGTTACGACTTCTGTAAGTAACAGAAGGAATCAGGGAACTTGCACGGGTGCTAGAGGAGAGAGAAAGAGGTCCCAATGCAAGGTGATGGAAATGGGAAAGTTCGAAGCAGTTACTTGCAGCTTGTGCACCGTAGCCATGTGCAACACGCGATGGTCAATGAAAAATATTCAACTCATACAATCCCCCTATCTTACATGCACGTAAGATAGGGATTGCCTTATTATTATTTATTTTGACAATTTACTATATATTTTACTTTGCAATCATAATAGAGTCATTGGCCTCATAGAACATGACGTGAGAACACTTTTTTTTTTTTCAATTTACAATTTTAAGCTAAGCTGTATATAAAACCTAGTGTCATATAATGAGTGTTTTTTGTATTATTTGGCAACTACATGAATTGATTAGGGAGGAAATCTAGGCCTCCAAAAGAATATAGTTGGCACTTTTAGTGGTCAGCATCTCCTAAATATCGTACATCTCAGAATAATTACGCTAATAATACTCAAGACAATCTTCTAATGAATAACATTTATGCCTTTATATATACAACTTAGGTTACAAATTACAGATCTAAAAAATAAAAATATAATGTATATATTTTTACATTATGCTCCATAACTCTACCCTATGATTATCGAAAATAACATATTTTACATAAAATAAGGTACCGTTACCTTTATTTGACTAATTAAAAACAACTACACTATAATTAATAAAAATAAATAGTAACGAAATATTATAAGAGACTGTATCATTAGCACAAGACTAGTCAGCTTTGAACAAATTAATGCCCTAAATTAAAATCTTCAACATATTTGTGCTTAACATGTAACATATTAAAAGGAAAAAAAAGCATGAAAAATCGATAGACTTTTCTCCTACATAGTATAGCAAGTTGTAAAATCGATAGACTTTTCTCCTACATAATATAGCAAAGTTGTAAAATCGGCTATAAATATCGATATTGCCAATAAAGTGAACTCACAAACGATTGAGGCAAATTATAAGACTCAACATGGATGTAAAGGAAGTGCTCTTCATGAACAAAGGAGATGGCGAAAATAGCTATGCTCAAAACTCTCCGTTTACGGTGTGTGCATTCGTTTGTTTGTTTGTTTCTTTCTTTCTTTCTTAAATATTCGTAGTTAAATAACCATCAGTCTCCATGTATATATAAATGCAATGCAGCAAAGGGTGATCGAATTATCAAAGCCAGTACTCGAGAGTGCAGTTCAATCTCTCTTCGGAGAAGAAGTTATCTGGAACAAAGTATTCAACGTAGCTGATTTGGGTTGTGCTTCAAATGCAAGCACGTTTTCGGTGATGTCTAGTGTCATCGAAAATGTACTAAAGAAATGTGTGGAGTTAAATGCTCCAATACCGGAGTTTCAATTGTACTTGAATGATTTGCCGGGTAACGATTTTAACACACTGTTTAAGGGACTCTCCAGCTTTGCTGATAGATATAATGATGCGTCACTGTTTATGATGGGGGCTCCTGGTTCTTTCTATGGCCGGCTTTTCCCGACCAACAGCTTGCAGCTTGCTCATTCCTCCTATGGGGTCCATTGGCTCTCTAAGGTGCATTTCTCAATCTTAAAATGGAAGCTATGACAAATCAACTTTACTTCTAAAATATTTACTAAACACTTTAACAACTTAATTTTGACAACCCGGTTTTGAATGTTTATGCTAAGAATTAAGATGATTATAGAGAAGAAAATTTGGTTATTGAGAAAATTAATTTGCAGAGCGATTCCGTCGCTACTTGTCAAAATCTACCATATAAGAGTGATTTTGATCAGTTTGAAACATTCACAAACTGATTGTTAACACCAAAAGCTTTCTTGATGGGTATACCCAGATAATCTAATTACTTGAACAGAATTTATATATTGGTTCCTGATTAGCTAAAACTAATTATGGCATGGAATAAAATGAAATGAAAGGTACCAAAATTGACGGATGAAGCGGGGTTACCGCTAATTAACAAGGGGAAGATATTCATATCTAAGACAAGCCCTGTTGCTGTAAAAGAAGCATACCTTAGACAGTTTGAAGAAGATTTCAGCTTGTTTTTGAAGTCACGCTCACAAGAGATGGTGCCCAATGGCCGTCTTGTCTTGGTTTTCAATGGACGGCCATCTGCAGACTTTACAAGAGACTACTGCTATCCAATTCCATGGGAATCTTTATCTGAGGCCATTGCTGCCATGGTCTCTGAGGTACGCAGTAACTTCCAATCTTTTCTAAGTTCACTCAAACTTGATAGAACACTAACACTTTCATTTTGACCTTAGTTAAAATATTTTATCTCTTAATTCATTTCGCTCTTGTTACGTACGTTGTCACAAAGATACGGTTTATTATATTATTGTTATCTTCTAAATTATGACGTGCGTGATACATACCTCGTTTTAATTATGCGTACAACCCATTTTGAATACTCTAGTGTTAATCAATGTTTTAATGTTAGAAACGAAATGAGATATTAAAATTTATAACCAACTCAAGTCGCGGAAAATTTTCGATAGAAATAAAATTATATGCAATTAATATTAATCTCCTTAACTTTTTAATCAGAGCATTTTCATATTGAGCAATACTCTATTTATAAAGTCTATTGATGTAGTGGTATTTTATTATGTACGTACGCCTCATGCCATTCATTATGTAAAAATGAAATAATAATAAATATCCAATTGATTCATGAGGGTTTACAGTAAATTTTTCATAATTATTGGGAATACAAATTATTCGTAACTGTTTTGAGTTTTCAGATGAATCAGGTCAAATAGTTAACTAGCGTTAAAGAATCGGTAAATGAACGCAGAGTCAATAATACTTGTTCTTTTGTTTTTTTGCAACATGTAGGGACTGATTCAAGAAGAGAAGTTAGACTCCTTTAATGTGCCAGTATATGCCCCATCACAGAAGGAGCTCAAGGGTATAGTGAGCAAAGAGGGATCGTTTGAACTTGAGCAGCTGGAAACATTTCCAATTAATTTTGGAGACAAAAATTTATCGGATAAGCTTTTCAAGAACATGAGATCCGTCACAGAGTCCATGATTTCACACCAATTTGGAGAGGAAATACTTGACAAGCTGTATGACAAGTTCACTCAGATATCAATTGAAGATATGGCTACAAATGAAGAATACAAGGTCCTCAGCTTCCTTGTCGTGCTAAGGAGAAAGGCAACTGACCATTGAATAATAATATTATCACAAAATAAAAATTATACGGTCAGCGCAGTCATTTTCAATAAGAAAATTCTTTCTTTTATCTTGGAGTGCTGCGGTTTCTCTGTCAAGCCCCCAAGTTGTATTGTTGCTTTTCTTTCTTTCAATAATTAGGAGTTGTTTGTTTTTATGTCTCAAGTCTTAATCTGGTTTAATTTATTATGTTTTGATATTTCATCTTGTTTGTTGTATCTGTGAAGTCTTATTATATGACATTTTTATCTGAATAAAAACTAAATTCCAATTTCTATCTAAATGATAGAATATTTGAATGGAAAATTAATTTTTTTCCCACAAATACTCTCATTAGATGCATTTATTTCCTACTAATTATTAGATGTTGTATTAGAATTTTCTTTGATTGCAAATTTTACTTAGTATTAAATACTTAACATACATTCAATTTGAATTTTAAACAAATTCTTTTATTATTAGATAACAACTTTTTTATGTATAAATATTATGTTAAATTATAAAAAAATATTCTTCTCAAAATTATTTTTCATAAATTATATATCAAATGCTTACCTTATAAATATTTATAAGATAGAAAAAGCTTTGTACTAGAAAACATTTTAAATGTATATCTATTTAAACTTCAATTATATATAAAACTTTCAAGCAGAGATAGAAATGGACTAGCTCGAGCCCGACCCTATAACTAAAATAGAGGGATCTACATTTAAAAAAGTCTATCTTTTCGAATTCAGATCAGGCTTCAATGTCGGGCTCAGGCTTTGTTTGAGCTCGATCATAATTTTTTAAAGATTTATTTATTTTGATATTTAAAAAATGTTAAATTTTAAAAAAGGGCATACCCTCAACCAATATATTAAAATTTACAAGATTTATAACTTATTTAAGTCCTTTAAAAAAAAAAGAACTTGTTTAAGTAACATAAGCATAAAAATTACTCCACTCAACATCTGAAACATATCACTATATAAATAAACATGATTAAACTGAATTTACAATTACAACATAATAACTAATATTTATAACCTTATATGGTAAAATATGATATTTAAAATTACAACATAATTAAGAAAGTGGTGACACGCATTTAGAATTACCAATATATTTACAATTACAACATAATTAACCACGCATTTACAATTATGTTGAAAGTGGTGACACAAGCTGTCCGTCATGCGTGGTTATCAATTTTGTGGGATACTGGCTGGCAGTGGTGTGGTGCCGTGGTGGCGGGTGGCTAGAGCGGTAGGAAGTGGTGACACAAGCCTCTCTCTTGCGCGGCTGTTGACATGGTAGTGACTCGAACCCTGGTTGGCTGGCGGTGACGCGTGACAACGTGAGTTTGTGCCACCGGCCGCTGTTCTCAGTGAGGTGGAAGAATGTTGGTGTTGCTTAGGTGGTGTTGGAACAGCCGGCAGCGGCAGTGGCGCTTCTCTTTCTGTCAAAGGTGAAAATGTTAGGGTTTGTTAATTTGACTTATGAGTGTGTGATCTATAATGTGCGTGTGTAGCGTGTGTGAGATGAGAGCGTCACGGTGTGTGATGCGTGCTTGTGCTGTGTAGTGTCTTTCACGAAGTTGTTTTTTTTTTTTTTTTATAATGAGAGTTAGGATTGAGTTGGGTGGGGCTTGAACCCTGACCCAAATTTGATCGGCTCTAATATTTAAGTCCTAACCCAATCCTTGACTCTTAAATTTGGGTCAAAATTGAAGGCTGGGTCAATAGTAGAAATAGTAAAATCCTCCACGTGTTTAGAGTTTCATGGGTCTCATCACAAATGAGGTGAATTTTGAATAACTTTTGGGGAATGAAGTGAGAATGGAGAAAAAATAATTTTCAAATTCTTAATGGGGTGGACTTTAGTTTTGTACCCCCACTCCACCCCCAACCACAATTCTAATTATATATGAATATTTTTTAGTTTTTTGTTCAATAATTTTTGTTTTATCAATTACAATGTTGTTACTAAATTTTCTTTTTATTTTTACCTAATATAATTGTGTTATAAAAGAAAACCCTACATTATAATTTTTATTCAACCCTAAAACATTATTATTTTTTTCTTTTGTCTCTTGAAATGCTACTCTCTTCAAACATTTTTTTAGTTTTACTATCATTTCAAGATATTATTTCAATCTTTTGGAGATTTTTTCAAATAATTTAAATATTTTATAATATGCTAATAATTTTATTTAAGTGTCTAATTTTTAACTATTATAAAATATGTAAATACGGAATTGGGTGAGAATGGGGAAATTATTCCCTCATGAGAATTTCTCATCTTCACTCCACTAACGCCGTGTTTACTTTCTGGAGTGGGAGTGAGTAGTGTGAATTCCTTCCACTCCAGTGTTTACTTCAACAATTTAAAAGAGGATTGCGAATCCCACTCCGTAGACTCCACCCATTTTTAGAGTGGAGAGTGGGAGTGGGACTCCCATGGCCACTCCCACCTCTCCCTTTTTTACCCCTTTTTCTTATTAAATTTAATATTTAATAAAATAAAATAAATAATATTATATTTATTTGAATATTATTATTGTATTTAACTAAATAATAATTTGCATTGATTTTAAGTTAAAATTACTTTAAAATAATATTATTATATTAATAGAGAATTAATAAATATTACTATATCCTACCTTCATTTGAAAATATAATATTATTATATTTATTTAAAAACAATAGTACTACATTTATTTAATATTAATAATCAATAATGATAAATAGTTTATTCTAAAAATAATAATTTTGTACTAAATAATATTATATTATTATTTTATATAATAATAAATTTAATTTAATTATATTTTAATTTAATTTAATTATATTAAATAAAATAATGTTTCATTTTATATTTACCCTTCTTTTTTACCCTCCTTTTATTAAATTTACTATAATTAAATTTAATAAATAATTAAATAATATTAAATTTATTTAAATAATATTATTATATTTAACTAAATAATAACTTAGTTTGATTCTAAGTTTACATTACTTAAAAATAATATTATTATATTAATAGGAAATTAATAATATTACTATATACGATCTTTATTTGAAAATATAATATTATTATATTTATTTAAAAATAATAGTATTATATTTATTTAATATTAATAATTAATAATAACAAATAGTTTATTCTAAGAAAATATTAATTTCGTACTATGTTAATAGTAAAAATGTTTCATTTATATTGCCCTTATCAATAATTTTTAATTTATATAATTAAAATTAAAATTAATAGAAAATTGTAATGTACATAATTAAGAATATTAATAATTATTATAAATTTATAAATATAATAAAATAAATGTTTATTCATTAAATATATTTTTTATTAACTTTATAATTAAAAATTATAATTCTTTAAATAAGAATAAAATTATAATTTGAAACTATTTACTCCCAATCTAAAATAAAGTAAACACATAAATTAAATTTTTATCTCAATTTAATACTTCCATTCCAGTGCAAGTAAACAACATACTCTCACTCCCACTCCACACTCTCAATTCTAAAATTCTCACTCCTTAAAATTTTCACTTCAATCTAAAAAATAAACACTACCTAAATTTATTGAGGAATAGAGTGGAGAATAGGGTAGGCTTCCCCACACCACTAAAAATCAGGTTGGATTTTTTGCCGTCCCTACCTTCGGGGTCATAAGTGTAATAATATTATATTTAAGATTTTTTGAGTTTATTAAAACAAACAAACTACCCCTTACACTGGATGTCAAAAAAATAAAAAATAAATATATTATTCTAACGTATGTATTCAGATCCATTTAAACTTCAATAATATTTAGATTTATTCAAATATCAAATAAAAAATAAATGCAAATTTCTCGCTAATCCAAGCTCGCCTCATTCCAATTTGAAAAGTTAGAAAAAAAAAAAAAAGAACAAAAGAACGAAGAAAAAGGTCTGTAACTTGTTGCTATTGTTGGCTGCTTGTATAACGAATCGCGATTCCAGAAAGCACTGAATATAAGATTGGGTTAGTTAGGTCTTGCACAGTTTCAAAATCATAATAGATTACCTAATACGCGTTTATTTATAGCTGTGCATGTTTTTCTTGAGCTTATCCAGAGACCCTGTGGACCAATCCCCTTTTTAAGTCCACAACAAATTTATTATGTTTAATATGTCATGAAATCATTTTCTTTTTTGGATTTTAAATACAATAAACGTATAACTTAAGCTGCTAAGACATCAACTTAATTAACTGGTTTTCAAATATTTACCCACACTTAATTACCTTTAAAAAATAAATATAACTTAAAAGGGTTATTGCGTCATTTTTTTAAGAAAAAAATTTCTCATATTTTCCAAAATTCAAAAACTAAGTACAATCTCAAATAACAAATTAGTTGATTAGGAAATTCGTCCAGTCAAATATAGGGTTTAACTAAATAAATGATGAGCTAAAACTTTATAATAATTTTATTTATTATGATGCGCTGTGAAACAATGTCATGCGTATATTGTTCCCCTATCTGAAAAAAAAATTATGAAAAAAACCATAACATCTAAATTTCAAACATGACTTAAAAAGAGAGATCATTATCCCTGCGGTGTATGCATGAGTGAAGAGCGCTCTAGAAATTAGATAAGAGCAAGATATTTCTAGTCTGCGCGTAACTTAATTTATCAATTTCATGGTATGATTTATAAACCCGGATCATATTGGAAATCTCTGGACACATAAGTTCTCCAATCGCCGTTGGGATATGCTTGGATACTTTTATGTTATTTATTTAACTAATTAATATTAAATTAAGCCCCCAAACAAAAAAAAAAAGAGTCAGTAATAGAAGCTCTATCTTCTTTCGCAAGGCCCACGCTACGCGAACAAGAGGATGGTGCTGATGCATGAAAGCAACGGCAGGTACCGATCCATCAATCACAATTATACACATATATAACATACGTATAGGTAAATCCTAGAAAGAAATAATTTAGATGACCAATGTAAAAAGATCACATAATAAAAGTAATAGAACTAGTTTTGTCCATATTATTACCAAGATGACATTGCACAAATCCACAGCCATACAAATGTACAAAGTGACAGCGCCCACCTACTTAGCCATGGGCCCATCCGTCATCATCATCGACCTCTCTTCAAAAAAAAAAAAAAAACGTTTTAAGGAAGGAAAACACAGAAGCAGGTCCAGGTCCAGCACCAGCAGATTTGAACAAAGGACTAATTAATATTTTATAATACACATAAGCAAACCAGCAACAGCCATAAACAAATGCAGGTGCAATCACGAACGTCGATGAAGCGATCAGCTTCATTTGAAGGGAATGGCTCTGATCACGACTTGGTGGTACAAAGCTGCAAGTCCAGCTCCAACGAATGGTCCCACCCAGAAAATCCACTGCATCAAACCATACATAAGATTGATCATGATTAATTGATTAATTATCACAGTTAGATTTATTTCTACAAGCATAAATCTTGATGATCAAGATCTTATTTTAGGGTAATCAAAAGAGTAAATTAAACGTACGTGGTCATCCCAACCGCGGTCCTTGTTGTAGATGATTGCAGCTCCAAGACTCCTCGCTGGGTTGATGCCAGTTCCGGTAATTGGGATGGTAGCCAAGTGAACCAAAAACACAGCGAACCCAATTGGCAGAGGAGCCAAAATCTAACCATACTCAATAATATAGTGATTAGTAAAAATAATCAAGTATTGGTAATTAATTATACAATTTATTAGAAACGGAGTTAACTTACAGGAACATGAGAGTCCCTGGCGCTCCGTTTGGCATCAGTGGCAGAGAAAACTGTGTAGACAAGAACAAAAGTACCAATAATCTCGGCACCAAGACCATCACCCTTGGTGTAGCCATGAGCTACGACGTTGGCACCGCCGGCGAGCCGCCCGTATTGGCCGGCACCCATGAAACCCTTTACAACGCCAGCACCGCAGATGGCTCCCAGACACTGCATCACCATGTAGAAAAGTGCACGTGTCAGCGACAGCTTCCTCGCCAAGAACAGGCCGAGTGTCACCGCCGGGTTGATATGACCACCTGCGTCAAAACAAACAGTTTTAAAAACACTTTAGATATTTTGCTTATAAAATTAACCAAGCAGAGGCGCAGCCGGTACGAACCCGAGATGCCAGCTGTGCAGTAAACGAGCACGAAGATCATGCCACCGAAGGCCCATGCAATCCCTTGAATGCCGACGGTTGAGCACTTGGTATTGGACTTGACGACGCCCATCACTGTCAGTACGGAGATGTACAAGAAAAGAAAAGTGGCTATGAACTCGGCTATACCGGCCCTGTAAAACGACCAAGACTTGAGCTCGCCGGGCTCAAAGAGCGGCGCCGGTGGGGGCTCAACGTAGTCCTTCCCATCTTGGGTCTGAGCCGCCGTCCCAATCGGCTGCCTCTCGGCGAACTTGTTGGCTCCCAGTCTAACATCCTCTTCTTTACCTTCCATTTCTGCTAGTCCCTCAAAAACACAAAACAGTCAATAAGAAGCACTTGCTTTTTTGTTTGTGGCCGTTTGATGTTGTGATGAGAATGAGTGAGAGAGTACTAGAAGTTGGGGGAAGGGGGTTATATCATCCGGATCAGGGAGTGATGAGTGCAGGTGGTGGGCTCCAATTTGGTGTATAAAATTGAATTTACTTACTTATCTTGTGACCGACCAATCATTTTCTTGGAATTTTGTGGAAATTACTTAAATGCGCTTAGACTATTTAGAAAGAAAAATGACATTACGTTGGGGTATCCTAGCTGGCTCAATTTCATCCACATCTGTAATGATGTTGTGGCCACCGTCCATCAAGGGTCAAGCAGACCGAGTGGGTGGGAATTGGGACATGATGATCACGGGATTTATTACGTAATTTCATTGCTCTTTTTAGGGCAAATTACAGAAACCAAAGCAAGTAGGTTATTTAATTTTAATTTCGTTTTACACTCTCAAAGTCTTTCTCATTATCAATCAGCTTTATTGTCATTTTCTTAATGTGAATTATGTCGGTTGCTCTGGCCTATTGTCCTTTCCGTGTGTCCATTTCGCTCTAAGGAATTGGTTCACTGGCACGACTGTAACTTTACGAATTGATGCCTCCATGAATTAGTCCGTTCCTATTTGAATGGCTTTATTTATTTTATCCGTCGTTGTTTCAAAATATTTATTTAGAAGTCGAAGGCTCGGTTTAGGGTTGGCAAAATCCTGGGTTGGGTTCGGGTATCGCAATGTCCAGACTTAGTTTGGATGTAATTTTTAGATGTTCGGATCAAGTTTTAATGCGAGTACCTAAATTTTATATTTTTTAATATTATATGTGTATATTTTTTTTGGTAATTTTATAAGTTTTAAATTTATTTCAATAAAATTTGATATAAAAATATAAACTTTAAGTGTTTAAAATTTTATATCTGTGTAATAAATGAGTCAAATAAATATAAATATTTAAAATAGTATATATTTTATAATATTTTTTTAATAAAATTTGGGTTCCGAGCCGAGCTCCGAATTTATCAAGTGATGCTCAAGATCGGTCTGGCTTCATACTCAAGCTGGGTAATACCATGCCCACAACGCCCGGGTGCGGTACGGGTCTGGACCAGGCGGGTATTTTTGCCACCCCTAGCTCGGTTGGAATTGAAATTAGACAATTATAATTTCAAAGTTATAGTACTAAAATATTTTTTATATATTAATTATTGTAACTTGCAAGTTAAGTTGATTTGAGTTTATACTTATATGATAAAAAATCTATTATATTTTTATTAATTTTAACAAAATTATTGTTTAAAAATTGTGTTTACTATGTACTATTAATTTTTATTTCATATTTACTATATAATATTAATTTATGTTATTTAGAGCCAATCTGACTGCACAGTCACAAAATTGATTAGAAAGTTCTAGTAGACCCTTTATTCTAAATATTAGGGGACTGTAACATTATTAAAAAAAATTACAGCCCTAGTTGATCGAAGTTATGATTTAACGTCGAGAAGTCGTCAATAAAGTTCTTTTTGGGATTAAGGTGCTGTAACTTTTAAGTTACAGCTGCTATGGAAAAAATTGTAATTATGAAACAAAAATTGATAATATATAGTAAATATAAATTTTAAATAATAATTTTAACAAAATTATTAAAGATATAATAGATCTTCCATCATACAATTGAAAATTCATATCAACATAACTTTCAAGTTACAGTAACTAGTGTTTACCATATACTTTAGTGCCGTAGATTTTAAATTTCAATCACAAATAAACCCTAAGACATATAGGCAATTTTTTAACAGTTGAACTCAGAAGACTATAAAATATACTTAAGTACATTTTTTTTTTTTTTACAACTTGCATAACTAGCTCTCCCTCGGATAATGTTTAGGAACAGAACAATGTGTTGCTTTGTATTTATATTTTTAACGCATGAACGTCTACATTAGAATTTAGAAACCTATTTATGTTATAAAGATAGCATCGTCGTAATCAATAATTTTACTCTTCCTGAAAATACACTAGGTTATAAAAATAAATTGATACAACAATTAACTTAATTTTTGAGTATTACTTACGAAAAAAAAGTTCAGGAGTTGGAAGCGACTTAAAAATGAATTTAGATCAATTACTACAGTAAAAAATAGTATTCTTTTTTTTTGGGTGGCGTTTATGCACATAATTTGAATTATAATTTTTCTAATTGATGTTATTCCTACATGGACTAGAATCCTCTCATGATATGAGTTTTTCTAATATTTTATAGATTTTATACAACTTGTATTTTGGTGCTAATATATAATTATGATTTAATTATCTTTACTTTTTTATTTATTAACCACCAACGACATTAATAAAATTTATTTATGAAAATATCATATTAAGAGAGGATCATAATCCTTCCTGCATTAGGCAGCTGTAGCGAATGATTATCTCTTAATAAGTACAAAATCATAGAGAAATTTTATGCTGGCAGGTATTTTTATATATTACACAGGACGGTAGTTAATGGCGAATTCATGGAAATTAATTATGCCAATCATGTCAACTAACATGTTTCTTATAGCGTGTTATTGTTGTAGTGATTTGTCTGGATGATATTGAATAATCTTCATGATATTTGCAATCAATAGTTGGGTTTGTGCTTTAATTAGCTTCGTCATTTCTTTCTGGCAAAGAAAGGTTAAATGCATCTTTTTAATTATATTTGTAATCTATTTGGAGGGAATGTTTTATGGACCTTAATATTTGAGCGAATTTAAGCTCAATAATATTCAAGCTGCATGCCCCTATATAGAAAACGATACGAGTCACGTCACATAAATATATGAAACAACATGAACCCATAATTTTATTACATAAACATGAAAACTATAGACAACAAAGAAGTGACTGTACCTTTTTATTGAATTAAAAAATGCACCATCATATGAGTTAAAAAAAAATTAAAAATGCACTAAAATGACATTACTTTTTTATTTAAGTAAATTATAAAATTGAGAAATTTATAAAGTAGCCTATCTATGAAATTGCCTCCAAACGGAGCAGGTTATATTGACACTATTTTTTATGTTAAATTTTACTCTCATAAATATAAAACACTCAAAACCTCGACCTTTCAGATAATAAGAGTTGGCATGAACCAACTCAACTAAAGAGTTATTAACATACTTGATACTATAAATCTAATTTTCTACTCTCATAATTTCTATTCTTTTAATTCTTATCCATTTAAAGAATGAAATACTATAGATTATTTTTTTAATAGTAAAAAAATTTAATTAGTCAATAGTAAATTTCATCCTAAATGATGTGGATTTATTCACTT
Source organism: Citrus x clementina (assembly GCF_000493195.1). Lineage (NCBI taxonomy): Eukaryota > Viridiplantae > Streptophyta > Magnoliopsida > Sapindales > Rutaceae > Citrus > Citrus x clementina. The sequence continues at coordinate 953,125 of NW_006262274.1, forward strand.
ATTGGTAAGATAATTTAATTAATTCATTTAGAATTTATTAAAGATCATCAACCACTTAATAAATGATACATCACGTGCCATATAATTTGGGATAACATTTTGGGATGTCATCACATAAAACTCTTGAAGTTTGGTTTCATTATTTGCATATATATTTTTTATATAATAAACTAGTGATTCTCTCGTATAGTTGTACAAATGTCTATCCTTCATTAAAAAAAAAAAGTAAAAGCAAACAATGTATAATTCTTTAGTGGGTAAAAGCTTGTAATTTAGTCCTTATATTATGAGGTTAGTGTTCATTTAGTCCCTATATTTTTAAAAACACCTCAAAACGTCCCTGTTACTAAATATTGACACTTATGCGATTATTTTTTATTATTTTTAACTTGCTTTTACAATATTACATTTTTACAATAATGTTTCTTTTTTGGATATTAATAAAAAATTAAATTATCAAATTAAACTCAAAAATAAAATAAAAACAAAAAAGGTATATATTAATTTTTGTGGAAACTCACGTATGTCTAAAAAATTAATATCGTAAAAAATTACATTATCAATTTTTTTAGAAAAATTAATATTTTAACTCAAGAGTGTGTTCCACAAAAATTAATATATATTATTTTATTTTATTTTATTTTTTGGTGTTAAACTGGTAATTTATTTTTTCCTTTTTAATAATGTCTAAAAAATTATTATAATAGGGTTATTTTTTTCTTTTTAATAATGTCTAAAAAATTATTATAATAGAGCAATATTATAAAAATAAGTTAAAAGGAACAAAAGATAATGGCAAAAGTGTCAATAATTTAATGGTAGGGATGGTTTAAGGTATTTTTAAAAATATAGGGACTAAACGGGCACTAACTTCAAAATATAGAGACTAAACGAGCTTTTACCCTTCTTTAGTTATGCAATGTTGGTTTTAACCATACAAAGAAGTAATATTACATTGCAACAAAACAGAGCAAAACATCCGTGCATGTTTAGCTATACACGATTAAAAGTTGATTAGTTTTGTTTTCTTATATAATAACTATTAATTGTATCTTTAAAAAAAATTATTAAAAAAGTCAGCTTAATACTGAATCCAAATTTACGTAGTAAATCCTCCGCCATTTAAAATTGTCGTATAATCGACAATGTTAATTAAATTAAATCTATTCCATTTCCTTTGTAAGTCATTTTCTTTTGGATTGACCATAAACTTCAATATTACATCATAGCATCATAACCATTTTTTTTTTTAATTTGAAATTTTATGTACATATATAACAATTCTCCAAACGACATTCATTTATAACCAAAACGCAAAAAAATACCAGCACGCAAACTTCATACGATAGCGAGCATATATATGGTGTTCCATAATACATAATGATTATGCTTCTAACAACGCCTCTTCAACTAAGGCAAATTCTTTTTGGTTGGCTAGTATTCAAAAAATTCGATAAGATCCATTTATTAATTATATATATTATATGTTTGTAATATACAGTTTTATCCGCATATATATATTTAGAGTGTGTGGATCTACTATTGTAGTATTGTGTATCATTATTGTACTGTTTATTGTTTAATGAAATTACTTTGCTTTTTAAGAAAAAATAAACTACATAAATTTAAATAAAGCCACTGCCAGCGGCTTCTTTGTGCATAGGCATTACAGAAAATTCATACACAAAACCAAACAACCAGAAAATTTAACGAACCGAAAATGCATGGACTTGGGATAATCTAAAATATAAAACAGAACCACCAACGACAGCCATAAACAAATGCATCAGCAATCACGACCGTTCATAAGACCATCAGCTTGATTTGAACGGAATGGCTCTGATCACAACCTGGTGGTACAAAGCTGCAAGTGCTGCTCCAATGAATGGTCCCACCCAGAAAATCCACTGCATCAAAACCATATATAAGATTGATCATGATTAACTGATTAATTACCATTATTGAATTTACGTCCACAAGTGTAATCTTGATGACCGAGATCTTATTTTAGGGTAATCAAGAGAGTAAATTAAACTTACATGGTCATCCCAACCGTGGTCCTTGTTGTAGATGATTGCAGCTCCAAGACTCCTTGCGGGGTTGATGCCAGTTCCGGTAATAGGGATAGTAGCCAAGTGAACCAAGAACACAGCGAACCCAATTGGCAAAGGAGCCAAAATCTAACCATATTCAATAAGGTAGTTATTAGTAAAGGTAATAATTATGATTATTATTGGTTAATTAATCATACATTAACCAGAAAAAGAATCAACTTACAGGAACATGAGAGTCTCTGGCGCTACGTTTGGCGTCAGTGGCAGAGAAAACTGTGTAGACAAGAACAAAAGTACCAATAATCTCGGCACCAAGACCATCACCCTTGGTGTAGCCATGAGCTACAGCATTGGCACCGCCGCCGAGCCGACCGTATTGGCCGGCACCCATGAAACCCTTTACAACGCCAGCACCACAGATGGCTCCCAGACACTGCATCACCATGTAGAAAAGTGCACGTGTCAACGACAGCTTCCTCGCCAAGAACAGCCCGAATGTCACCGCCGGGTTGATATGACCACCTGCGTCACAACAAAAAGTTTAAAAAATCAAAAATTATTTTGTCGAACCCTTTAGTTATTTTGCTCATAAAATTAATTAACCAGAAGCGCAGCTGGTACAAACCCGAGATGCCAGCTGTGCAGTAAACGAGCGCGAAGATCATGCCACCGAAGGCCCATGCAATCCCTTGAATGCCGACGGTTGAGCACTTGGTGTTGGACTTGACGACGCCCATCACTGTCAATACGGAGATGTACAAGAAAAGAAAAGTGGCTATGAACTCGGCTATACCGGCCCTGTAAAACGACCAAGACGTGAGCTCTTCTTCCTCGAAGAGTGGTGCCGGCGGCGGCTCAACGTAGTCCTTTCCATCTTGGCTCTGAGCTGCCGTTCCAATCGGTTGCCTCTCAGTGAACTTATTGGCTCCTAATCTAACGTCCTCTTCTTTGCCCTCCATTTTCGCTCGCTCTTCTTCACTTAATTAGCTAAAAGACAAAAAAGATTTGAGTCGTTTGCGTGTAGCTGTTTGATCTTGCTACGGGAGTGAGGGTAATCGTTGATGTTGGGGCTTTATATAATATTATCAAGATGAAAGAGTGATCAGAGTGGGTGGTAGGGCAGTGGAGAGTATAAAATTGTGTTTAAGGAAACTTATCACTTACCTACCTAATATTTGGTGAAAATTCAAGGACGTACAATATATGTTTTGAAAGGTATTCTAGAGATACCTCATTTAGTAATACACAATATGTTTGGAAAATTTAAATAAATACTTGTTTACTGATAATGCTTAAGGAAGCTACCTTAATTAATTTAACTAAATTGATAGTGTCTATTTTTTTTATTTAAAACCACCTTAATTAAGGATTAAATTTTTCATTATTGTACTACTATTTAAAAACTGTTTATTTAAACTTTCAAAAAATTTAGATTTCCTTTGTCGTGGTTTGTAAGATCTATAGTAGCTGTTTTAATTTTCACCAAAAGCTGAGGTTTTGGTGATAATTTTACTTAAATTTATTTGTTTATCTCGTGACCGACCAATCATTTTCTTAGTGTTTTTGCGATTTTATTACAAGAACTAATAAGCCTTGGTAATTTATTTATCTCTTTTTTTTTTTTTTTTAATGAAAGGCGTAAAGGACGTTAGGCGTGGGGTATACCAGTCGGCTCAACCTCAACCACATAAGTGAATGATGTAATGGCCACCGTCCATCAAGACTCCAGCAGACCAAGTGATTATAAAAATGTGAAGATTTGATTTGATTTTATTTTTTGGTAATTTTATAGCCCTTGCAGGGGCAAATTATAGAGTTATTTTTTTTTAATTTTTTATTTAACTTCAATTCGTTGCTCTCTAATCTCCATCTTTCATTTTCTCTATGCGAATTAAGTGAGACCAGATTAATGTAATTATCTCTACTCATACAGAAATATCACGCTGGTAGATACCTTATTTTTAAACTTCTATTAAGCTGATGATTGAAGGGGCATTCGTGGAATTTAATTATATCGATCGTGTCAACTAACATGTTCTCGTAGGTTATAATAATTGCAGTGACTTGTCTGGATAACATTAAATAATCTGAATGAACAATAATTTTGTGCTTTAGCCTCATCTTCATCATCTCTTTCTGGCAAATTACTTTTGGTTGAAGGCATCTTATTATATTAGAAAAATAATTGGAGGCAATCGCTTGTGCGCATCTTAATAATTTTTAGGAAAATCAAACTCAATATTCAAGCTCCTTGTCTCTATTAAGAAGTAGAAAAATGACAATGACATAGATAAGCATCCAATTAAATAATAACCCTAAAGTCTTGCTCTTCTCTATTGCATGCGTGGTGACCTCTACACTTTGCGAAATGCTAATTGAAGGAATACAACATTATTACAGCAAAACAATACAAAATATTATTATTTTTTAATTACATGAAACTATTGCTCATATGATATTATAATCGGTATTTACAATCACATAATAACTATAACTAATTTACGTCAACTTTTATATAGTATAACATAGATTTTAACCATCTCTAATATTTGAGAGACTTCAATCTTTACTCAAGAGACGAGATAGGAAATTTAAATTAAAACCCCCACAATATTTCTGTGAGGGGGTTCGAACCACTTTCTTAACACTTGTGAGAGAGTGGTTCTAAACACTAGGCTAAGGTCCAATGATTTACAAAATATTGTTATTTCGCGCCAAAACTGAATAATTTAATCATTGATAAGCATCAATCCACAAATTGTAAAGTACATACTAGAATTCTCATTCAATCACTTAAATTATATATCTTTTAATTTCTCTCTTCTACTGGGGTTGACATAAAACTTCAATATTATATCTAATTTTACATCTTTATCAACTTCAATATTAATTACGTCAAATTATACATTTGTTTAGTCAAAAATTTGTGTGCATAGCATTCGTCCGAAGGACGGCCACGGTCCATTCATGACCAAAACGCAAATAAAATATAACGCACAAACTTCACATGATAGTGAGACCATAGTGTTAAAATAAACAGAATGATTATGCTTCCAACACCGCCTCTTGAATTAAGGCCAGTGCTTTTTTGCTGGTCTGGCAGTATCCTCTGTCCTTATAAAACGTATGTTTGATGACCTAATTTTCATCTTTCGTTTTTTCTGCATTTAAAAACGTAAATAACCCTACTATGTACATATATACGCATACACAATTTGAACTACCAACGTTATGATTGAACATATAATATGTCGTTTTCGAGCTCAAATTATTTTAACATCCGTAAAAACTTTCGATTATAATATTTTTTTTAAAAATTTTTGTTAGCCTTATTTAGATTTCTAGTATCTTTTTAAAGAATAAAATTACTTCCACACAATAGCCTCTTACGTACAGGGTTGTTCAAATTTTATATGAAGTCTGAATCTTAATTATTTTCAGAAATTTACAGTTTTTATTCTATTTTTTTTATCACCTATATCTGATTATAAGATATTTAGATTTGAATAAAGCAAAAAAGTTAAGTATTCTAACTTTTATATATGAATTAAACTTTAATATTCTTTTTCATTAATACCTCTATTAAATAAATTTATTTCCTATTATATAAATTATCCTGTTATTTTTTTATTTATCCTTTTTTTTGTTTTATAAGTATTATTCAACTATTATTATTATTATTTTTTTGTGAATAAGAATTTTAAACATAATAGAACTTTAGGTAAATATATTAATTTTAATTCAAATGATTAAATAATTCTTGATTGACTTATGTAATTAACAAGAAAAAATATCAACATAATATACTAAAAATAACATTATGAGTATCATATATTGATATAAAAAAATATGTGTTAGACTTTTTTTTTTCATTCTTTGTTAAGGTAAAGATTATCAATTTTTTTTTTACTAATCAAATAATTTATTTATAACTTGTCATGTGTTTGATCAATAAATATAATTATTGTTAATATTTATGAGGTTATATATGTCATAATATATAATTTCAAAATTTTCTTTTTAAAAAAATAAATGACTTAATATTTATATTTTTTAAAAAAAACATATGATTCATATATATATATTTAGACCTATTTAAACATCAACTAAATTCAAACTTTTTCATAACAAAAGGTTGCAGAAAACTTTGGGAAGTAATTTAAATTAGGCAGCTGTCCTATTCGACTGACTCATGTCTCCAAAATCCAAGTGTATGGATGGGAAGAGTTGCAGCCGCAATGATGTAATTACAGGCGGTGGTGCTACTAAATTTCGCCGTCCAGCCAAATTTACATATATATATATATATGATTCTTCTCATGACGTTGCCATGCCAATTGAAATCATTGAAAGTTTTTTCTAGCACGTTGAATTGAATAACGAATGAAATGAATACGATTATGAAGTTGAATATTTTCGATAGTTTCAATTGGATGGGCCGCTAAGCTCACTTCTAAGTCAGCCCGTGTCTTGAACTCATGTTTACCAGGCCTAATTCTCAGACCGGCCCTAATATTCACTTGTATTTGAAGCCCCTTCAGGACTTTAGCCATTGGTGCGTCCAAAACTCCAAATTCAGGGTGAAATTTAGCCTATTTAAGCTAAATTTATTATATTTATTTTTAAATATTTTCTTTTAGAACGACATTTTATTAAGATAATCATTACAACTCTATCTGAATTAGCACAATCATACATTAAATATATGTATTACTTTTCACTCGTTATTAAAATCAATCAATGCTTAATATGGTTGAAGTGATGTCAATCAACATCATAATTAGATGGAGCCACATAAAATTATCATGTAAATTCCGTAATATAATTAATTTAGGACGAGATATATTAATTAATTACGAAATACAGACATCACTTGGCATCCGGAAACGATGACACCCATGCAGATTTGAGTATCCAACCGAACCCAGGACTTGGTTCTGTTCTTTAAAAGTCCAACACACAATAGGGACATTCCTCCTTTGTTTGAATCAACAAAACGCGCAAAAAGAAATACCTCCGTGTTTCTCTACCAACTGGGTCCCACACTGGGAAAAATCAGCTCCTCTAACCGCCGTTAATCTCACAAAATTCAACCTAATCCGACGGCTGATACGACCTTTTCTAATATCTGCTTTGGTTTCACTTTCGCACGCTGTTGTTTTTCCCAATCAACGGAAGATCTGATCTGCGAGAAACAAGGCCTGTGCAGACGGACACACAATGAGAAACAGAGCCGCGAAATAGACTGAAGTCAACCAATCCCATCACGACACGTGCCCCCACTCCCCAACTTTCTTATGGACGTACCCGCACTTCAATTTTCACACTGGCTACCGCGCTGCACCTTAACCGCACCGTAACTACTCCCTCTCTCCTTCCCGACGACGACGAGAAGGTTTGCAGAAAAAGTAGTAACATCATTTATGCGGTGACGGATTTCGGGACTCGGCTCGGCTTCGACGAGTCGATTGAGTTTAAAAACAAATAAAATTTGAAAAAAAAAAAAAGGAAGAAGAAGAAGAAGAAGGAGTTGATGGTGATGAGAGGTAGCTTGCTGTTTAATAATAACCGTCGAACGGCACAAAGGTTCAGGCAACTGGCGATCTCAGCCGTCGGATCGTCTAAGATCAAGCTCTTACTCTGTTTTTGCATCGCGTTCACGGTGCTCCTACTCCTGAGCCGCGGCTCCACCTTAACGGAATGGACCGACTCCGGTCCACTGGACCGCTCATCTTCTCCAGGGTTCGTACAGTTTCTTGTTCGCTTTTCCTTTTTTAGTGCCCACATCACGCGGAGCTCTGTGCTGACTTTTAGTTAACAAATTAGGAAAGTTTCTATCTTTGCAGTTAAATCGTTGTAAAGTTTCTACTTTTTCTTGTTATTTGAGCTCAAATACGGGGAATTTATTAGAATGCAGTTTCCCACAGGTAGTTAATAATTAGTACCTTTTGACATAATAAACTTTAATTAACTGCTAATTAATTAAAGTTGATGACTTGGGATATAGTTGTTGCAAATACTGCCCTTTTAAGAGTTTAAACTAAATACAAGATTTGAATTTGTAATTATTTGTAGAATTATAGGTTACTGGAATTGAGGTGTCTGTGTTTTCAAAGATAGGTAGAAGCACAACAGTTGTAAACATACTCTTAGTGGGGCTTCCCCCACCCCCCCAATTTTTTTTTTTTAAATATATAATACTGTGATTTTTGTAGTTGTTAGTCGTATTGAAGTATATTAGAGAAATGTTTTAATGTTAGAGTTGGTATTTGTTAATAGGAAAGGATATGCTATTTTGATGAACACATGGAAGAGATATGATCTACTAAAGCAGTCTATTGCCCACTATGCTAAGTGTCCTGGGCTTGATTCTATACACTTAGTGTGGAGTGAGCCTGATCCTCCTTCAGATTCTCTTCAAATATTTTTGCAACACATAATACGGAAGAACTCTAGAAATGGGCGACAAGTTGAACTGAAATTCGATATCAATACTGAGGACAGTTTGAACAATAGATTTAAAGAGATTAAGGATTTGAAGGCGGATGCTGTTTTCTCAATTGATGATGATATCATATTTCCTTGCCATTCGGTAAAGTTTGCTTTTGATGTTTGGCGAAGTGCACCGGATCAAATGGTGGGCTTTGTCCCCCGAAAGGTTTGCGTTGAATCGGTATGTTTTAACTTAATTGCATTTGCATTTGCTGCAATTTCAAGATTTGACGGTTCTTTAACATTTGGAGCCAGTAGTGTTTAAGCTCTTGTTCATATTCTCTTAGTGCTTATCCATTAGTGAGTTTAGATGTCTGGAAATTTTGAAGAAGCATTATGGGTTGAGAGACATGGCTCTGTATGTAAACTGTGATGGCCTTAAGCTGCATATTCTTGTTCATTGTCCTGTTTGTAGAAGGAAGGAACATTTGCCTAATTGTTGAAAAAACTTTGTACTGTGAGCAACATGCTCTGTATGTAAATTGTGATGGCCGTAAGCTTCATATTCTTGTTGATTGTCCTGTGTGTAGAAGGAACATTTGCCTAATTGTTGGAAAAACTTTGTACTGTGAGCAACATGCCTCTGTATGTAAATTGTGATGGCCGTAAGCTTCATATTCTTGTTCATTGTCCTCTGTGTGGAAGGAACATTTGCCTAATTGTTGAAAGAACTTTGTGCTGTGAGCAACATGCCTCTGCATGTAAATCATGATACCTTTGAGCTTCATATTCTCATTATTCATTTCAAGTCTCTTTGATAGGACACTGTGCATGCATGTGCATCGTCTTTGGATATTGTTGTATGGTCAACCGAGTTTTTAAACATTAACAGGAGAGTGCGGAGATTGGAAAAATTATACTAAATACAAAAGCTTTTGTTAGTATCTATGTTTTGGTCGGAAAACCACATGAACTGCTTTCACTTATGAGTTTGTTAATCTCTATGCAGAAAGAAGGTAAGGATTATTATTCATATTGTGGGTGGTGGTCTGTTTGGTGGACTGGAACATACAGTATGGTGCTCTCGAAAGCTTCCTTTTTCCACAAAAAGTATCTGCGTCTATATACAAATGAGATGCCAACATCGATTAAAGAATTTGTTACCGAGAACAGGTTCTTCTTCCACTGACTTAATCCATTACTTGGCATTTTGATTCAATGTCTTTGTCTTTCATTTATGTGTTTAATTGCTCCACTGGCTGTTTGATGGTTCATCAGGAACTGCGAAGATATTGCGATGTCATTTCTTGTTGCCAATGTGACTGATGCTCCCCCCATATGGGTGAAAGGTAATTATATAATAGTTTATAAATATCTTTCTCATTCTTTCCTAATCAAATCGGTGCTCTCATTTTTGTTATTATTATTTCCCTGGATTGTTGAATTCTGTCCTTGTGTTTTTCTACTTGATTCTATTGACTTTCTGCATGCAGAGAAATGTGATCAGAAACTTGCTTGACAAAAACTTTATTAAATCAGATCATTGTCAAGGGAAAAAGAATATTGTTGCATTGCTTCTAAAGATTCATAAAACAAATCCTTAGAGGCATGAAAAGGCACTAAGGTTTGAGTGAGGTGACAAAATTGCTTGTGGAAAAGAGTATTAGATGAATGTTGTTGTTAAACCATATCTTATATTATGCATCGAACACCTCCGTTATTTTCTTTCTTGAGCTGAAACATCCAAACCTTTGAGACAGTTTTGATGCTGCTCGGTTTATGGCAGCTTCTACTTGAATCTGCACAGGTTTTCTGATCCACCCTCTCTCTTTACATCCATTGGAATAGAGTTGCATTTAAATGCTAGTTGGTGATTTTCAACTTTGGATGGATATTAGTGCAACCCAAGAATGAACTGCATTATTTTTGTGAAATGCTTGTATACATATCCTGTTTCCGTTATTATTTTTACACATTGGATGATTTTTTAGATGAGTATTGTCTGTTTTAAACATTGGCATTGCCCGTGTAGGTAAAATATATGAGATTGGTTCAACTGGAATTAGTACCCTGGGAGGCCATTCCGAAAAAAGAACCCAGTGTCTAAACAGATTTGCAGCTGAGTTTGGTCGGATGCCCTTAGTACCAACTTCAATGAAAGCTGTTGATAGTCGCCGCATGTGGTTTTGGTGATGATGTAGTTTCACTTTCTTTTACAAAACGCTAAACTTCCACTTAAATCAGTTGAGTCATTTTGTTTTTTTTTTTGGCCCTCTGGCTTTAGAGTTGTATAAATTGGTTTGTTTACCTAATTTTTGTATTTTGAAGATAGGGGCAAATTCTTTTACATGTTCTTGGAACGTTACTTGTATTAATGTCACCATGTAACCAATCTTTTATAATACGAGATTTCAGTTTACTTTTTTGAAAACGTAGCAGTTGGATTGTAATAAGCAAATTACAGCGACGAATTACAGTCAAAGCTCTTATCAATTTATTATAAGTGGTTTTTAAGCCTAGCTTTGCAATTTCCATACTTATTTTCTCTTAATTATTACAGATCCTATGAATATGTGCATGAATGTGTTGTCTGATTATCAAAATTATAACTATACGGATCCTTGATCTCTTATTATTTGTTGCCAAAATTATCATGATTGCAGGAAAAAAACCAGAAATTTTTGGGGTTCATTATTAGCCTCCTCCAAGCAAAACTTAAGAGAATGAGCTCTAAGAAAAGCTCACTTTCGGAGCAAGATTTATTCGTTTGCATATGTAAAATAACTATGGCATCTCATCAACAGTTTTTTACAAGCTGAATACACCAAACGAAAAAACCAAGAACTCAACTTTCCCGGTGATTGATGATAATATTTATACTAAAATGATGGTAATATGCTAAGCTTCGATTATTTCTCAACCCTCTTTGATCAAACAATATGATTATAGTCGTCCTGGGAGCTGCTGAGAGGAAAACAGGTCTCTTCGCCACCGGTATTCCAGAGGAAACTTGCATATTTGGAAGCATAAGAAGAGCTATTTGGCTCTGCTGCCATTGCTTGCTGGTATGTCTCCTCTGCTGCCCATAGATCCTTCCTTACTAGCCATAAGAAGTCTGCATATTGACTCAACGCCTCAGCATCTGGTGGATCTGATTGTATTGCTCGCTTGAAGCATTCTTCTGCCCTGCAAACCCAAACAGTATATCAAAACAAACACAATATATAAGCTAGTTTTGAGCATCAACAGCAAAGAATACAAGAATAGACAATCCCACATGAAGCTCAACATACCAAAGCAAAAAACTGAATCATAACCCGCCATCCCCATCCCATCAGTAGACAGATGATTTCAAAAATGTTTAAGATGCAAAACTGTAAATGAGTATGCTAATTGGGTGCTTAAAATTCACATTAATCAGCAGAGACTTACGATGTCAACCTAATTAGGCAATCCTACTTCTATTATTGCTTCTGATACTGAAAAATTTAATCATCATCTTCACATCTAAAGGTAATAGGCCTTAACAAACGAATGAGCCAATTTTAATAAACAAATTAAAAAAGTAACCACAAAATACCTGTCATAATCTTTAGTAACCAAACGCAGAAACTGGGCATAATTTAAGAGCAGAAGTGGATTATTGGGTTCCTCGGCAACACCCATCTGGTAAAGAAGATCTGTTCTAAAATAGTCCATGTAATCATCTGGTTCAAGCTTCACAGTTACTGGAGTTACAAAATGCTGCATTGTTTCATGATCAAGAATCCTATATTCTGATTCCTCTTGAATTCTTAAAGCTTCGTCCAATACTGAGTTCCACAAATCCAATTCCTCTTTATTCATTGGAAATTGTTTACCTGAGGAGACCTCAGACATCTCATAAGGTATGAAGCTAGGGTATTGAATTGAAGGCGATGATCTGCTGAAGCGCTTGTCCGCATTCCCACTGGAAATACGGCTCACTTTTTTGCCATCACCGTCGTTACCAATATCAGAAATTGAGAGTAGTAAATTCTTCATTGTCGAAGAATCAATCTCTGATGTTTCTTGATCCTTCTCACCCGTCAATGAAATAGTTTCTGTGATGGTTTCAGATGATCCTGGCGATAGACTAGCTGCAAACCCAACGTTATTGCTCATTGAATGCACCGTAAAATTAGCCAAAAGAATCATAACATAGACCATCAAAGTGGGTGTTCGTGAGAAAACTTGCTGGAAGAGCCAAACAAATGATGAATTCATTTCCCTTTGCATCTTACTTATAATCTCTTTCAAGTCCTCACAATAAAGACCCTCTCTTATATGCAAGGCACAGGCCTGAAGCTCTCTAATGATAAATACTAGCGAAGAAAATGCCTTATTCACCGAACAGTATGCAAAATCCTCTGCATCTCCAAAACCCTCTTTCCATTTTTGCTTTCTCTTTATCATCCTCAACGATAGAGGAATACCAACACAATTAGCTTTCTGTTCAATGTTCACCCTAACAATCTCTTCCCTCTCTGGCCAGTCCACTGGCTCTGGCCGGATCCCAAGCAAATTATGCTCAAGCAATTCATACTTTGGAAGCATAAATTGCATCGAAAACCCCATATTTACATCACTTACAGCATACGCTGTCTCCTTATTATTTTGATCATGATCATGATTATCAACATGATCGTCCACGATATCTAACCTTCGTGCTAATTCTTCAGCTTGTTTTGCAAACTCATCATCCAAGAACTCATTAAAATTAGGACTGCAAGATCTCTTTATACTATTTCCCCTAGAAACACACGACCCAAAACCCCAATTCTTCAATCGAAAAGTACGATGGGGGTTGCTTTCATTACGAGTTGTAAAAGAAGCAGATGACATAAAAGAGGCTGGCTTTTGAGAAAGTGCATAGGGAACTATAATCTGTACACTATTTTGAATACTTGGCCCAAAAATCAATCCCATTTCCCAACTAGGAAACCTCAAAATTTTTATCAAGAAAAAACAAAATAATATCAACAAAACAGACTAGTTAAAATCACAGAAAACCCTCCTAATGATTGTGACATGCCATTTGTATAAAAGGAGATAATTTAAAAGCTACGTTTATTATTATTATTAATATACCAATAAAATCTCAAAAAAAGATTAGATTCTGAGAAATTCTAGAGGTTGCTTATGCATCTTAACAAAGCCATTAAAGTCAAAGGCTGTAATCCCATGTGATTACAGAACTTTGAAGAAGAAATTCAACCCAAAAAGAAATGAAAAAATAAAATAAAAAGAAAAAATTCAAGAGCAACCCGGTGACAAGGAGAATCGAAATATGCAAAACGGAGATTCAGAAAAATCTTACCAATGTTAATGAATTTTTCTAAACAAGAAGCCAAAACAAAGTGGTTATGATGATGATCTTCCATTTTCGAAACGATCGACTCGTACAACGAAATAAAGGATGAACGGGACGGTTTTTGAGTGAATCAAGGATCGTGATAGATGGACACGTGGGGCTCTACCGTTGGGGTTCGGAACACGTGGCGACATGGGATTTGAGATTTTGTCATAGCATTTCCCGAGTCACATGCAAACGTAAAGTAGCTTCAACCGCGTGCTTGTGCTCGTATCCTCGACACTTGTTGAGAAAATAGCGCCAAAGCCTAATGGGTGGTCAACGCCTGTTTGACTTTTCGGCTTCATCCGCTCGGCTTTCACGGGAATGGGCTCACCGTTCACGGGTGCCTAACCGGCTATAACAGGTAAACTATATTATATTTAACTTAATAACATTACATTACGAGTCCTACTCAATAACTCAATGCATGCATCTGATTAAAGAATACTTAAATTGTTTTGTAATATTACTAACTTTAGTCTTTTACTAGCATAGCATTTGAGCCTACAAAAGGCGAAGGATTTGGAAATTCGTTCTCATTGGGCTTAACTTTTACTTATTTGGACTTCATCCTTCGAGATTTGGAATTTTGGATCTCAACCGTGATACAAAAATGATGTATATGTAGACAGTAGCCATTTGTTGATGTGCGTTTTCTAATTTAGGCCATTTTCTTTCAATTTCCTTCTTGTGGAGTTTAAAAAAACAAAGATTAAAAAAAAAAGAAAAAGAGAAGAGAAATTGATCTAGCCTATCCTAAGAATTACTGCAATAATTTCTTAAACTGCTGAAAGAAGAAAATAGAGAATTGCTCTATATATATATATATATATATATATATATAGTATCTGCTAGCTGCAATAACTCCCTGCTACATGCATGCATGCATGCCCTGCCCTGCCAGCAATGGTGTGAATAATTATAACTCAGCTGTCAATTCGACCCGACAATTTACACATGCATCTTGATCATTCCAAGCTAACCATATCAGGATAAATTCAATTTGCCAACTTGGCTAATGTAATGGGCACACACCACACGAGCAATTTCACAAGACCGTACATTTAATAAAAATGACTGTAGTGATAGAATCAATGCTAAAGCCATGTGATCCGTTCACTCTTTTGAGTTCTGAATTTTCTCACCTCACATGGAATTTATTTCGGAATTGATCTCAACGTCAGCTTAATTAGCTCAAGTTCATCGCGCAACAAGGAGCTCATATAAAAACTCATGACCTTACAATTGTGAGGTCATGAGTTCGAACCCCCACAACACATTGTGAGGGGTTTAATTTCCTTTCTCAAATTGAGTGAAAATAGTTTTATCATTTTCAGAATGTGAGTGGAGTAGACATTCCTTAAATATTATAGAGGATAAAAATCTGAGCGTGCTTTCTGATTTATAAATAATAATCTCAAGTCTTAGTAATAGTCTGATTTGTAAATATCAGTTGTAATCTCATGTAATATGAGTTGTACTCTTCAGTAATAGTCTCATGTAATTAAAAAAAAAAAACAAGGAGCTCATGAGTCCTAACATCATCAGCTACATCGAGGCTACCTCATTTACACCTCATGTAACAAACCAAGTTACTATCGCCATTTGCATTTATAGTCTCTTAAGAATTTCTTACACTACAACAGAATAGGCTTTTCATGGGATGGGAAATATGCTGTCAATGGGATATGACGGCAAAAACATGCGTGCCGTTGATCCATGAGCCGTGGAAAGCTATGAGTTTTAACGGCCAACATTCAACGCTATTAACTATGCTA
Organism: Citrus x clementina; assembly: GCF_000493195.1. Lineage (NCBI taxonomy): Eukaryota > Viridiplantae > Streptophyta > Magnoliopsida > Sapindales > Rutaceae > Citrus > Citrus x clementina. The sequence goes on from NW_006262274.1 coordinate 968,763, forward strand.
TAGAAGGTATTACACGGTGAAGGGTATCCACCGTTGCTAATTTCATCAATAGCCATCATTACTCCCCGTTATATCTTTGGCGCCAATCTTGTTTTAACCATCCACAGCAATAATAACCAGCCGTTGATTGTTTCATCAACGGCCAATACTACTTCCCGTCTTTTTTTTTTTTTTGCGCTAAACATAGTTCAACATTTAACGAGAAAAAGAAACTGATGTGATAAAATGTGATAGCATGGTTAGTGCATGCCGTTGTAAGAAGTTTTAACAGTGATAATAAAATTTTGCTGTGGAATATTTATATAACAGTCATTACTATTGAAAAAATCAATTTTACCATATAATTAACCTGTTGCAATTTAAATTAACTTACTATTTAATTCCTCGATATATTCCTAATTTCATTTATATAAATAATACATTCGAATTTTCTAAATAAATAAAGTAAACATACACACGATTGTCCAAACAAAATTGTATTCAAATTTGTGTACACATGGTGTCCAAACAAAATTGTATTAAAAAAAGAAAAAAAATCTATAATGAACAATATGATATAAAGAACTCATTGTCAAGAAAAGATGGAAAATATAGCCATTGTTTGAAAAGAAACTACTGAGTACCAAAAATAGTATCCTTAACATGAACTTAAATTAAGCAACTTGATCAAGTCCTCTATGATGAAAACATTCATTATTGCGAAATAATCCTTACCCAAGAACTTCAAATTCCTGCAACAATGAGAATTAAAATATTATGTTCTAGTTTATAAACTCCCAACTTTTATTTTTTACGTATATATACATATGACATTCTATAGGTAAAATATAATTTAAATTATAGCATTACCTTTACTTGAGTTAATCCAAGGTGATGTACTTTATAGGCCATGCAATTGTGCTCCATTTTGCATCACCTAAGTTAAAGAACTTTTGAGTTGGTCAAACCAGAGATAATGATGGTTTATTCACTTCATCAACCCATACTTTGTAGTAATCTGGTCCAAGTTGAACATGGTGGACCAATGCCTCAGGATTTGTTGCAGCTATCATTCCTTTTGCAACCACTTCCCCAGTACCCAACCAATTTAAGAGTTTACAAATATCACCATTAGTTGGAGTATTTGGAATAGCTGTGCTATCTTCAAAGGACTATCAGAAAACAAAAAAATTATATATTAAAACAAAGTAAAAATTTGTTTTTGAAAAATCATAAATTTATATATAAAACATATGAAACCAATAAAACCTGAGGAGTTGGTGCAAGATTATTGTCCAAGTTGTCATCAATGTTAACATGGTCCTGTTAAAATATAAAAATCAAAATAATATTATATGAAAAAAGTAAATATGATGGTACAATTAATTATTAATTTAAATAACTTACCTTACTAAATCTTCTCCTAGACATGAAAAAATTTTGAAATTCAGTAAATCGATCACTTAGTTCTTTCAAATCATTCTCAAGCTTCTTTACTTTGCGGTTGCCTTGGACCTGTGCAGCTACTTTTGAAGGTGTTACACCAAATCCCATACCTTTGACACAGCCAGGACGCTCATCACCTTTTAGTTTTGCAATTCCATCATTCTTTAAGGAGGTTTGATCCTCTTCAGTTGACATTGCAGAAATTTCTTTAAGTTTTTTCTAAATGAGCATATATTACAAGATACTAAGACTATATTAATGGAATTTCATATCATATTATTGTTATATAAACCAAGCAATTGTATTTATTAGTACCATTGATTCAGCAGCAGCCGCATTAATTGGTTGTCCATTTTTTCGTGTACGTGATTTAAGCCAAACGTTTACTCTAGTACCTGAAGATGGATCCTTTTTTATCTACCAATAAAACAGAAGATAATAAGAAAAAAAACCTCATCTAAAAAGATAGCACATATTCCACAATCAAGTTTGAAGTAGATAAAACCATTTCATCCCGTGTCCGTGCCATGCCTTTTCGACTTGTTGTGTGAGGCTTTGTTTGTGTTGCTCTCAATTGTTGGAATTTTTCACTTCTCTCCTATAAGACATAGGATATATTGAATGTAGTAACGTGAAATATAAATAATATATTGACATACATACTTTCCAATCTTTGCTTAATCGGTGGGCAACAAATTTCCTCCATTCTTCATCAGTCACATCTTCAGGTTTTAGCAACTTCAGTTTCCTAGTTGCATCAGGCATTTGAAATGCTTCCCTTATACTAATTGACAATTTGGATTTGTAATCTATCCATAACTTTCTCATTCGAGCAAGTATGTTTTCTTTTTTATGGTCATCAATGATAAACTTTTGCTGCAATGATATTAAAATAAACAACATTGTTAGTTGCTTTAAAGTATTATTATTTATAAATGAAATTAATAAAAAGGCTATCATACCTTAACAGCTGTCCAAAGCACTTCTTTAGTTTCTGAATCAACAGTGGTCCAACAATCTGGAATTATTGATACCGTCTCTCGAACAATACTCCCATGGCCGAACTTAACACTACGGAGGTTGGTCCGATTGGTTGGTCATATTCATTAAACTCTACCACTAGGCGCTCATTTTTTTTAGTTGCCACCACATTCATCCTTGATGGGCCTCTTTTCTTCTTCTCTGTTAACGTGTTAAAATTTTCAAACTTCCAACATTACTATTTATTACAAAACAACCAAATTAAAAAATATACAATAAATAAAATATTATTATGTTAAAGAAACGAAAAGAGAATCATGAGAAAAACATATAATTAAATAAATATTTCATGACTAAATAAAATAAAGACCTAGTTTTGTTGGCTCGGATGGTTCACTGAAACTTTGTGGGTTGGACTGACTATCTAATCTTCGCCTTATCTCTTGCTCCTCTCTTGCAACAATATTTGATGCTAGGAATGGTCTTTTTCCTTTGCTCTTATCCTTTAGGAAGTTGGAAACATTTATAAGTTCAACAAAAAGTATTTCTTAATGTTCTAATCAATGAATTATATCAAAACACTTCTAAAACTTACCTTTCTACCGTTGCCCATAGTCATTTTCTCTAATTAAGTGTTCACGATAAAAATGAATCTTTATGCTAGCTACAACATGTTAAGAGTAAGTGAACATGATATATCATTAGGAAAAGAAAAAGATAAAATACAGTTGTTACTACAAATATAACAACATTATTAGCATATGTTCATTGTTCATACTACAGTAAATCAAATATGCATTCACACTGTAAAAAATAATAAACAATGAATTCCAAATTCAAAATGAATAATAATAGTTTAAATTTCAATTTCAATTTCCTCAGAATCCTTCCTTACATGAGAATCATTACCATCCACATCATTAGGCTCCAGCCTAGAAGCATCGATAGGCATATTAGTTGAATTTACATTCTCATCATACATATTAAGGTTGTGATAGCCCCTTGGTGTTGCTTTAAGTACAACATACCAATTCGATGTATCACTTTCTCGAGAGTAAAAAACTTGTTTCGCTTGTGACGCCAATATGAAAGGATCTATTTGCCATTGATTTTGTCCTTGATGGAGATTCACCAATGTGAAACCATCATTTTGCTTGACTCCATTTATAGTGTTAGCCCAATCACAATGAAATATGGGCATTTGAAATGTACGATAGTCAAGCAAAATGATATCTTTTATAACCCCATAGTAGGATACATTTCCAACAACTGCAGCATTATCCTTCGCACTAGATCTACATATAGTTTCTGCTTCAATAAAGACACCACTATCTTGAGTTGACCTTTCTACTTCCCTTGTATGAAATCTTTGACCATTAACAATGAAACCAACAAAAGACATTGCATGCATCCTAGGCCCTTTTGCTAGTGACTTTAATGTGTCAGATACATTAGCCATACTTTCTTGGATCTTTATCTATTCACCAATAAACCATACAATAGGTCAGCATATACATTGAAAAGTTTATTTCATTTGATTTTTTTTAATGTTAACTTAGATGGACTAAATGATTAGCTTACTTTTTCTGCTAACCATTGGAAAAAAGTTTTAGTGTGCATTTTGTGTAGCTCTTGAATATCACACCTACGTCTCCTAAATGATCTCTGCAATTCCTCCATATGCATTCTAAGATCAAACTAAGTTAATTACAAGACTAAATACATAAATTAAATAATATACATGATCGATAAATACTCACTCTCGAAATGGCTCCGCTTCTATTGTACTTAATAATACATAACGATGTGTGATTTTTAACATAGCTTCAGACATTTTCAATGATCGACCTTTTAAGATTGGCCGCCCTCCTATAATTATCTCGTCACTACTTTCCTCGTTACGCATAGGAAGTGCACCTATATTTTTTGCTTTTTGCATATATTCGCTACAAAATCTTACACACTCCTCAGCTAGACAACACTCTGCTATACACCCTTCAGGCCTTGCACGATTCTAACGTATCCCTTAAGTGTTTTCATACATCTATATAAAAGTAAAAGAAATATTAACTATTTAAAGAGTGAATTTAAAAAGAAAAAAAATAAGAAAAGAGATAATTATTACCTCTCAAATGGGAACATCCAACGATAGTGAGCTGGCCCACATAATCGAGCCTCTCGCCCTAAATGAATTGTCAAGTGAATCATAATATCGAAAAATGCTGGTAGGTAGTACATCTCCAACATGCACACAGTCTCATGCATATCTAACTCTAATTTTTCCAATGCATTTCTATCTATTACTCTTTGACATAATTGATTGAAAAATGCACATATTCGAAATATTGTTGTCCTAGGTCCACTAGGTAAAAGATTTCTCAATGCTACTGGTAGTAATTGCTGCATTAACACATGACAATCATGTGACTTTAGACCTGTTATTTTACACTCTTCTACTGAAACACAATTAGCAATATTAGAGCTATAACCATCAAGTACTTTTAGCTCAGAAAGACGCTTACAAAATATTATTTTCTCCTCTTTTGACAATGTGAATGATGCTGCTGGCAATGTAAGTTTATTTTCTTTTAAATTAGGCTGCAAGTCTTGTCTAATGCCCATTGTCACTAAATCTCTACGAGATTCAATTCCTTCTTTTGTTTTTCCTTTTATGTTCAGTAATGTTCCAATGATACTATCACAAACATTCTTCTCAATATGCATCACATCCAAGTTGTGACGCAAGTCTAACTCCTGCACACAATAAAGTTTTTTAATTCATAATTTAGCTCAGGAAAAAATTAAAAGAAACTAAAATACTATTTATTATCCATTTTTTAATTATCTTTAAAAATGTCTATCATTAGCAAATTACTTCAAATACATATAAACAAAAAACTAATTTAAAAATGACTAAAAACAACTCTTAGACAAATAAAAGAAATGAAGTATTAAACAATGATAAGAGATTACCTTCCAATAAGGTAAGCTAAAAAAAATTGACTTCTTCTTCCATATACTTTTTGGTTCATTTTGCCTCCTGCTTCTCTTTTTCTTATATTTACCCCAATTGTTTTGAATATTACTTAAGGCAAGTACAATGTCTTCACCCGTCAAAGGTTTAGGAGGCCGTCTTGTTTCTTCCTTTCCATCAAACCAATCTTTTTTCTCAATACGCCATTCATGTCTCGGATGTAAAAATCGTCTATGACCTCTATATACCATCTTTTTACTATTTGTTAACCATTCAGAACATACGTTTGGACCACATATAGGACATGCTAACTCTCCTTTTGTAGTACATCCAGCTAAATTACCATAAGCCGGAAAATCATTAATTGTCCACATTAAAATAGCTTTTAGTTTAAAAGCAGATTTATTCAAAGAATCATAAACTTGAACACCATTGTTCCACAATTCAATCAAATCATCTATTAATGGCTCCAAGAATACATCAATGTCATTCCCTGGTTGTTTTGGCCCTGGTATTAATAATGTCAACATTATGTTCTCCTCAGACATACATACCCATGGAGGGAGGTTATATGTTACTAGGAAAATAGGCCAACAACTGTATACAGAGCTAAAATTACAAAAAGGGTTAAACCCATCAGCAGCAACCCCAAACCTGATATTTCTTGGATCAGATGCAAAATTAGACCATTTCTTATTGATGTTATCCCATGCCACTGAATCAACTGGGTGTCTCATTTTTCCATATGAACTTTTGTTAATTGAGTGTCATTTCAATTGTTCTACTTTTTCACATGACATAAACATCTTTCTAAGTCTAGGTATTATAGGAAAATAGCGCAGCACTTTTGCTGGTACTCCTGTCCTAATCTTCTTAGTTCGAGAATTTACTTGCCATCTAGAGGTGTTACACTTAGGACATGTATCTAAATTTTCTTTCTCCTTGGTGAAGAGACAACAATCATTAACACAAGCATGGATTTTTTTGTAACCACTGTCAAAATCCTTAAGCAGTTTCTTCACTAAGTGTAGAGAACCAGGTAAAACATTATCTTCAGGTAACATATCACAAATAATCTGAAGAAGTTCATTAAAACCATTATCAGATAATCCATGTGCAATCTTGTGTTTATATAAGGCAACAGTTGCTGACATTTTTGTATATTTTGAACATTCTAGGTATAAAGAAGTCTCAGCAGCTTTCACCTTTTCAGTAAACTCATTTTCTTCTAACCTATGTGTGGTATCATCAATGTAGTCATTTGGGTTATCTATGACACCATAGTTTTGAAGATAAGCATCATTATACATTTCGTAAGCGTCTGTCATCTTCACATCTTTATCTTGCCTAGAAGTATTTGGAGCTTCTCCATGAAAAACCCAATTATCATAAGTGGGATCCATCCCACTTATCACTAAATGTCCATATACCATGTCTACATGTTGACGACAATAACAGGCACATTTTATGCATGGACATATAATCCTATCAGAATTTCCAGCATTTTTTCTAGCCAAGTTGACAAATTTTTGGGCTCCATCTTGAAATTCTTTAGTATATCTACATATAAAAAAAAGTTAAAAAAAAATAAAACTTTAAATCTATTAGCATAAAATATTTAAATACTGCAGTTATTCAAATACTAACCTATTAAGCTTCACCCATTTTTTATCCTTCAACATGACATCAAGTGCTTGCTTGTAACCTCTTTGATCTGTTGTTTAAATATAAAACATATTTTTTTAATTATTTGTCTAGCAAAGAATCAGATTGCTCAATCTGCTATACATAACCAATTCTTTTTCTTACTCTTTTTTTTAACAAACAATTACGAATAAAAATAATCAAAATTCTTTTTCAACCCAAACTTGCAAATAAGACATCACGACTAGATGACATTATTTGGCAAAAGTACTAGCTCATAAACAAGCATATATACATATATTATACAACTAAGGTTTTTAAAAGATAAAGATAATCAAACAAGTTATTTGTATTATTGGCAAAAGAACTTATCTGTGATTGCAATTTGCATTTGTGCTCAAACTTTTGCCAACTACAAATTTCAGTTGTCCTGAATTCAGATAGATCTGTTCAAGATATAATTTGCTTTGAAATTCTCCAGAAACAATTAAAATGTATTATTGAGTTTGTAGACATGGAAAACCACCATGGCTTGAGATTCTCCAATCATAGACCTTCCAATCCTTGGTGATGGCAATATTTGATTTCAGGTCTTTGGTACTGATGCCAATAGATTTTACCCTGGCTGTTTTTTTTTCCCTTGTGGACCTCTGCTTTACTGTTGTTTCTCTTTTATAGCGTTAATAGAAAAGAAATAGCAAGATGCCAAGAGATTGGACTAGCTAGTTAGTTGGCATTTATTAACAGTTACGAATATGTACATGTTATTTGCATGCTAAAAAATCATGGAAGCAGAGGACATATATGTACATGCGGCCATTTTTATTTAATGTTTTCTTTTCTAAGAAATTCGTTTATGCTAAAGTGATGCACCGCTCAACAAGTAAAGTTATATTAGTTGCTACCACAAATGTTGACGACAGTTACGAATAAAAATAATCAAAATTCTTTTTCAACCCAAACTTGCAAATAAGACATCACGACTAGATGACATTGTTTGGCAAAAGTACTAGCTCATAAACAAGCATATATACATATATTATACAACTAAGGTTTTTAAAAGATAAAGATAATCAAACAAGTTATTTGCATGCTAAAAAATAAAATCATTTAGTATTAAGCATAAAAGAACAAATGAAAAAAAAACCAAAATTTTAATGCCAAACATATTCACAATATGCTATGTGGGAAAAAGATCAAGTATAGGGCATACCTGAAATAATTCTCACCACGAAGTCTGAAAAATGAAGTCGAAAGCTCAGACCAGCATCCTGGATTTGATTTCTCTCCTGTTGCACGTGGAACCAGAAATTTTGAAACAAAAATTTTACTTTTTTTTTCAAATCTTTTAATAAAATTATAATTTAATTAATTGAAAGATAAATTAGATTAACTAGATAACACAATAACAGTAACACAACCATTCAAACTTATGTCCCAACATAACGATTTCCAAATCAAATGAAAAGAAAATTACATATTAAATAAAAAGTTCTTACCTTTCCTTGTCGCTGATGGTACAAACGGCGATAATAGGAATTAAAAAGAAGATTGAGGCCAAAACCTTTGTGAAATTGCAGAGAGGATGAAATAAAATTGCAGAGAGGATGAAATACTAAGGTTAAAAGGGTATACGATTCCAAATAAGAGAGGGAAAATCTGAAAAACTAGGGCATTTAGAAGTATGGGTATTCTAAAAATATGAGATAAAATTGGAAAAAATCAAAAATTTTTGGAAGAATTTGATAACAGCCGAATCTCCATAGAGAATTAATGCGGGAGTGTTTTAGAAGAGGTGGGAAATTTGCAAACTAGAGAGAAATTAGTAAAGTGTTCCTATTTTGTTTGTAGTAAGATTCTAATTTAACAGGATAAGTCCAAGGCCATCTTTTATTATTAATTAACAGCAAATATCACGCGCTATTGAAAACTATTTTTACGGGGATTGATATTTTTATGCTATTAAAAATTTATTATCCAAGCAATCAACGGCAATTTTTTAAAAATATGCCATCTTATTATATAGTGGAATCTTTTAACGGTGAATATTTTAATACATTCCGTCTTTACATATTTTTAACAACATGTAATTATAATATGCCGTTAGAACTCCACCGTAAAAACTCCTTTTTGTTGTAGTGTTACGAGTTGTTTTAGATATTTGGATTTCAATTTACTAGTATGTATAGATACTGGCTTGTACATTGATTTGGAGTGTTAATTAATATAATCCAGAATGTTCATCTCTATCAAATTCTCTGAGTTCTCTTTTTACTATCTCAGTAACCAAACGAAGCAAAATATCAAATTCGCATTTGATCACGAATATTTTCATTTTTGTAACTACACGCCTATTGCTTGACGAACCAAAAATGGCGAAAAAGAAAGAAGTAAAGCTAGGGAAAAAAATTGACATTAATACTTCTAACTTTGATACCATTATAAGAGAAATCATACTCCAACAATAATATGAACACTGATGCCATTTTCAGAAGAATCACCTAAAAGTTTAAGCTGACAAGCGTCCCAAAAGTGAACCCAAGAATTGGAGAAATAATTCAAACAAGGAGGATTACATGCATGTAGAGGAATCAAATCTGAGATTTTATACTCGTTGTGGTACTATGTGTTCGGGAAAATATGTTCTTTAAAAGCATATGTGTTTATTTAATTGTAATAAATAATTTTTCTGATTAATAAAATAAATGAGACATTTTATTCAAATATCTTAATTGCATTAAATTTTTATTAAAGTCTATTTAATCATATTATATGTATTTATGTGATCATCATGTGGATTCACAGAAAATATAAATACAAATTATCTTATGATTAAATAAATTTAATTCGCAGTTGATAAATAAAGTTGGGCACTTTATTTTGGTATAGACTGTAATAAATTCATTGAATGATTTGTCTTAATTTTGTCTTAATCATATATAAATTTATTGATGTAGTACGACTACATTGAACAGGATCACATATGAGATTTAATTAACTTTGTAATAACTGTCAGACTTATTAAATCTCATAGGCATTGATTTTACTGTAATCTTAATCTTGAGTTAATTATGATTTCATGATTGTAATTGTTATTCCATTTGAGTTACCAATAGGCACGATACATACTTGTGGTCAAGATTACCCGGTATCTTGGTGGGAGCAATTATGAGTATTAGAGTTATGGATTAACAATATAGAATTTGTACAACACATCGCTTGATAGGTTTTCGGCACTTGATCATAGAATATTATGGCCAGAGTATGTCAACATATTTAGTATGTTGAAAATTATCATTAGAGAAAACCGGTAAGTATTAAAGAACAAAATGTAATTAAATTGATTGGACCGTTGAGATATCGATTTAATTAATGATGTGGTACAAATGATTGTGTAGTAAAGAAATCAATGTGGCTTAGGACGAATTATTATTCGAGCATACAATTATGGAAGTCAGTTCCAATCTTTTAGTGGAGTAGATTTAGAATTAAATAATTGGGCTAGTTTAATTACAAGTCTAATTATTGTAGCCACTATTGTATGTTCTCAAATAATCCCCGGGTTAGCTCATTTAATTGACTGCACCACTACTGGATTAATAAGCAAGATAACTAGCTATTTTGGTCAAAAGCCTAAATATATTATTTAGTGGGAGACTCCATTTAATTAGCTTGTGTGTAAAGGGCCTTATGTTATTTTACAAGGTGGGTCCCCTATAGAAAAAGCAAGTAACGTGAGTTTTGATTTTTGATTATTTGGAGCCTATGGTTTTCACTAAAGGGTGATATAAAAATGCTTATTTTCTCTAAAGAAAAAAGAGCAACCACTTTATACAGATCAGAGAAAAAGATTTTTCTCTCTATTGTTGAGAGAAAAATTTTCTCATGCTAGTTGCTTTAGTAGTGATAAAGGTGCCCACACATTAAGTGTAGATCAAACCTGAGTCATAACCTGGAGATCATTGGTGAAAGTTCGTGATCTAATAAGCGTGGTGGTGACGGATCGTGATCTAACAGTCGTGGTGGTGACGGATCGTGATTTGGGAGCGCCTAAATCACTTCAGTGGAAAAATCTAAATCGGATTTTCAAGGTACGATTTCTAGATTACAAATTCTTGTATATTAAATGAGAGCGATCTTAAAAGGGTTTTTTAAAAAAAATTAAAAAACCTGATCTTTCCCCAACAATTGGTATCAGAGCCATCTCATATTAATATATAAGAATATTGTATGAAATCATTCTTGAAATTTATGTATTACAGTGGCACAATTTATTCATATATATATTATTTATTTAATATATGAATAAAGTATGTTTTGGTTTGTCTTAATTCATGATTAGATCTTCCATTGTATTTTTCTTTTGGATCTGTAATAAGAGGGGTATTGTTTTATCACCATGTTTCCATCTTGATTTATTTTACTGTTATAGAATTTTTCTAAGCCAAAATTGGCCTAGGAAATTTGTAAATCGCTGCAGAATAATCACGCGATGACAGATCAGAGAACGAAGGCTGGAAATTTCAGCGGCAACCAGCAGCAAGCAGCGCGCGGCCAACAGTAAACTGAGGTGATTTGGGAGATGAACTAACGTGATTTCAAAAGTAAAATGAGGTGTTCTAAGTTTGAAATAATATAAAGAGATATATGGAGTTAATTTAAAGATGGAGAGCTCAAAATGGATATATTTTATTCTTTTTTCATGATGGTTTGCTCTAACCATCGAATTTGGCTTCGATAACCTTTGTAAGCTATCCTCCCTCCACTCAATAATGTAGACTTTTCTTCCATTTATTCTATGTTATTACGTGTCATTTGCACATCAATCCAAATTGATGTCCCAAATTTATCCCAAACAAGAATTTTACCATCAAAATGTTGAATGATAACTACAAATGTTCCAAGGATTCTTCTGAATGCGAATGATTGAATCACCGATTATTTGCTGAGCCTTGTGCTATCGCCATCTTCAGGTCTCTTTCAGCTTGAAGAAATGATAAATTGATGATAGTGTCTGAGAAAAATAAACAATGAGAGAAATTATAAACATACAACAGAAACATAGACCGAGAAAAATTAAAAGTAGGTGAGACCCTTAAGAAGCGCTTTCAAAATAATTCTGAAACAAAAGCACCCCACTTTTGATAATCTTTCTCCCCAGCAGAGGGCTTCACATCTCTGTTCGTTCGTAAGTCATAAAGTTAGTCGCTCCTTATTCCTTTATTCATAGGGAGTGTAAATATACATTTATCTTGATTATTTGACTAAGATTTCAAATTGAAGATTTATGCTACGCAAACAATTTTTCAATTTGGACGAAATAATTTATTATTTTCATGAAATATTGCATGGGATGAATGTTATAAATATCCATATGCCTTGCCACTTCTCATTAAATGATTTCTAATCATCTAGATTACAGTGAAGGTGTGTAGTAAAAAGAACATATATAAAGAGTTTTTAAAATAATTATTGTTAGTTGTGTTATAAAAAGGTCCAGCTACAATACAAGTGTAATTTTATACCTTTTTTTTTTCAACCATTGGATCCAACCCAAGAGTTGCAAATGCTATTACAACGGCTTGGATGGTGTTATTTGATTATTAACGATGTTGTCCCTTATGTTTACTAAAAGAAGAAGAAAAAATTAAGTTTCAAAATTTTGACACATTGGTCCGTTAAAATATTTTATTGTCAAAGGTAATTTAGTAAATGAACATATTTATATATTAAAAATATGAATGAATTATTTTAACTTGGTAAAATACTCTCTACTTCTATTTACTTAAAATACCAATTAGATTTTAATAATACTATTTTGTATTTAGTGTAACACAAAATTGGACAAGGTTTTATATAAATTTTGTCAATATTAAAATGAAAAAAAGATAAATATTAAATAAATTCTTGGATAGTCATTTAAATTCTCATTATAGAGTTTATAAATAATATTTTCAAAATAATAAATTTCAATATGTAAATTTGAGATTGTTTAAATTTACTTATATTTTATCACACGTATGAAACTGATCAATTATTTATTTAATATGAAAACAAATAAATTGTATAATATTTATTCTATTACTTAAATTTAAAATTGGTTGAGAAGTAGAGAGAGAATAAATTTTTTAGAATTTTAAAATTATTATATTTTAATTGGGTTTATTACATAAAATTATTAAAACTTATAGTTTTTATTATTTACGGAAAACAATAGGGATTTTTGAAGAAAATACCAAATAAATTTTTTAGAATTTTGAAATTATTATATTTTAATTGGGGCTTATGCATAAAATTTTTATTATTTATAGAAAACTATAGGGACTGCTAAAGAAAACACCAAAATGGTGTTCGGTACAACGAGGGTAAGATAGTTTTGTCCATTGTGTTATAAAAATAATTAATTATAAAAAGAATTAGTTGAATATTTTGTAAAATTTATTTTTAAAAGTTCTATTAATCTTAAAGGATTAAACTATTATAAAAATATGAAAGAATATGATGGATAAAATTTAATAAGAGTAATGTTAGTTCTCGAAATCAAATTTTAAAAAATTACTCTTTATTATTTACTATGAGCTGATAATTTTATCAAAATAATTTTTTTAAAAAAAAACTAAATCAAAACAATTAACTTTTTACATTTTTAAATCACTTTCAAATACTAAAAAAGCATTCTGAAACAGCCTTTAAACAGCCAAAAACAAACTTATGAATCAAAATTTCGGTCTTTCCATTATAATCATAGTAAAATATTTTACAACGATGTAGCATCAACTAATAAATTGTACAACCGACGCAAAAATCTGCCCAAACTCAATACAAAGAATAATGCTTTAATTTAATTTTTTTTGGGGTTTGTGTATGAACTGTAAAATAGAATGAAACTATAACTGAAAGTTTAATGTTTCTTTTCAATTTCATGACTCCAAAACTCTCCCAAGAAAGTCTTGGCAGCATCCAAACTCGGATAATAAGTCGGCTCAAGAAATAACTGACTCAGCGAGTCACTCGATGCCCCACTGACCACCACAACTCCGTTGGCCTTCGCCTCTAAGCTCCCCATCACCACCGCCAGCAACTGCTTATACGCGTAAAAGAACCGCTTCAACGCGGCCTCCACCGCTTGCAGTGCCTGAACCAGATGAATCTTCGCGAAGTCTCTTTCTTTCTTCTCGTTGTACATTCTCATCGCCGCCTCCTGCACCCTGGGCCCACCCCTCGGGTCCACCTCCACTCCTAGTATTAACGGTACATTGTGTTTTAATTCCTTGGACTGTTTCGTAATTTCAAACAGCCCACGTGATCTAAAACAAAACGGGCCGGATTCGGATGACGAGGATATCGATAGCTGATTCTTCAGCCTCAAGAAATCGTCCGGATCCATCAACAGGTGGAGGTCTTCGATCTCCGACAGAAGTTTCCAGATTCTTTCGAGTAGATAGCAGTCGTTTGACGCTTCTTCGAATTGCTTACTCTCTATCCTGGAAACGATGCGTTTTAGGAGCTGCTGCGTTGTGAAGATCCACGATTCGAGGATTTGGTGTGCTGTGTAGAGAGTCTGATTCTCGTGATTGTTTATTTGGTGATCGTAGGGGTTCTTTTTCAGAGAGTGGAGCTCGTGTGGTTTGCAAACGGCGTCGTATTCGAGGTTTGGTTTCCCGGCGAGGTTTGGCTCGCCTAAGCCGAGAGTGTACCGGCACCCTCTCATCTCGCACTCGATGATGTACATAATTTTATCCGCCGCGTCCTCGGATTTCTGCCACGTGGCCAGACGAGGCAGCAGGCTGTATTCACTTGTTCTGTTAACCAACGTCGATTCCCCGCCTGGAACCTTCCACACCTCAGCGGAGCTTCTATTGCGAGCCAAGAAGCCGTTCTCCGTCGTCAAATCGACGATCGGAGCCGTGCCGGAGCGGTCATCGTCCTCGCATAGAGACGCGATGAGCTGGATCTGACTGGTAGCCAGCGACTCCAGCCGCCGCTTGAACTCGCGCCGGTTGGCGTACGGCCTTGGATCGGAGAGGACGATCGAAACGAACCGGAAGGTGATCTCCAAAGCTTGCAGAGCCGGTTTCAAAACGGCCTCGTTTTCCCAGTTGGGAAAGTCCCTCGAGCTCCATAGCTTCCTCAGCTCCGGAAGACGGAGATACTGCTCGTAAGCCGAACAAGCCGCATCTGAACAAGCAACAGGCGATTTAGTGGCTCCCCGGAACGGCGTCGGAATCGAAACCTGAAGTTTATTAGAAAGCTTTGGAGACTTGCTAGGCATTTTCGTTTTACAATCTAGATCAACCATTGTTTTTGTATCAGGGAGAGATGAAATAATTAAACGTAGTCGTTTTGGGTTTCGTTAACGTTAACTTTGATTTGGTTTGCTCTTCTAACACCAGAGAAAAGAGGGAGAGGGGTGTATATATATATATATATATAATAAACATAGGGCCGTGTTTGGGGATAAGATTAAGAAGGAGAAATAGAAATATGTATCTTTCAGAAAAAAAAAAAATAGATATAGAAATAAATACCGAAAAGGCGTGTGGAATAAAGAACAGAAAGGTACTTTCGAGTGGTGGCGTAGAAATGTATTTTAAAAAAAATTGTTTTTTTAATTGTTTTTCAAAAGCATTTTTATTGGGTTAGGACTTAGGACACAGGCACATGAAGCTTATCCATTTCTTTCACCTAACAAGAAGGAGCGTGCCCGGTCTAAAACTTGGCCTTGTTTGGAATCACAGGGTTGGAACGGAGACTTTGGTCTTTCGCGTGTAGTTAATTTTTATTTTTTTTTAAATTAAGCCCACCATGGATGAAGATCCAGTGTTTCGCTCCTATTGTAATTACCAATTGCATGCTGCCACGTATATGATCTGGGTCACTTAGATGATGGCAATAGGATGAGCTGCGGCAGATCTAGTGTTTCCTGCAACACTTTGTGAAGGTTTTTGTTTTCTCTTGGGATGCTTCCTCAGGGCAACACACATCCTTTGTATGTGGCTATGGGTCAAAGCGTGTCAGCCGACATTTGCGATAGGCTTGTAGTATCGAGTATAGACCATTAGACCACAATTTTATTTATTTATTTATTTATTAATCACTTCTAGATTTTGTTTGATGAAAACGACTGCGGCCCAATGACGCTTCATTAACAGTGTCAGTGATGCTGCAATCTGGCGGTCTGAGGTTTTACCCAACAAGTTTGGAAAAATCGGATTCAGAACGACTCCAAGGTTTTACCTATTAATTTTAATTAAAATTTAAGAAGCCAGTTGGTTATTTAACATAACAAATTTGATGTTCGCAGACTGCAAATTCGCAACCCTTGGACACAAACTGGAGGTACCTTATCCTGTTTTTGGGACAGCTTTCTCTATTATTAAACTAAACTAAATTTTAAGATAATAAGTAAACTCTAAAAATACTTGTCGTATTAACCAATCCGGCATCTTTAATGATTTATAATATGTTTAAGAACTAATCTTTAAAAACATTGAATTCGACATAAACATTTTGATACTTATGTTTTACCAGCAATGTTTTAAAAAAAAAAAAAGGAAAGAAAAATTGATCAAATCTCTCGCTCTAATCCGTTTCCCAAAATGCATGCTCCAATTAAATATCGCCCATATGTATAATATTTTTGTCCAAATTAAAAATCATTGCTTTATCTTAGTGAGAATGAGGAAGAAAGAAAAATTCCAAAATATGGAAACTAGTTCCGATGTGTTTCGGATAAGTCTCTTTCTCCTTGGTGGGCTTTGTCTCATTCCCACTTGCAAATTTCGGCTAAATGGACTTTGAAAGATCTTTTTCCCTTTCAACTCAATCTCCGTGTTTACCGCTCAACGTCACGACTCCCACCGCCCTGATTGGTCCACGTGTCCCCCGCCGATTGCTCCAATCACCGTAGTGCCCTCCAACTAAATCACGCTGCCAAGCACGTGACCGCGTCCGCACACCAGACACGTGGCGCACATGTCACGTGCAACGCATCCTGTTTATCTGCCCACCCAACCTGTCGAGCATGAGTTGGCACTTCACGTTTCCTATAGGCTAAGGCGGTGCCAAGCAAACACGTGGGTTGCCTCCACGTGGCCTGGACAGTTCGGATTGGTAGTTGATGATGATGGAGATTGGCTTACACGTCTAGTAACAGGACACGCGTCGCGTGGAATAACAGCCGTTGATTTCGCGGGTATGGTGGTATGGGCCGCCGAACAAATGAGAACAGAGATTAGTCTATTAGAAAACAGTGAAAGCAGAAACAAGATTATTATTCTTTTCTTTTTTTTTTCAATTTTTTTACTTTGAAGTTAGTCAACTGTGAGCCAGCAAAGCAGAATCCTTTCTATTTATTCATTCATTCATTCATTCATTCATTCGTTCTTGCGAGGAAGCATGTTTTAGGGCACAAAAAAGGGGGCATTAATGCGCCAACCAAAAAAAAAATAAAAATGTGAAGCATGGCCCATTTCCTTGCCTTGTAATATGCACTTAATTTTTCTTTTCCTTTATCCATTTGTGGATGAAGAGAATCAGAATTTTGGATTAGATAGCGAGGACCATGATGCATAATTGTCTGTTAAAGCAAAAAGTTTTACCCATAATAAAGTTCTTTTTTTTTTTTTAAGTTTAAACGATTTAAGATGCGTATTATATTCAAATTTTAATTCTCATATCCAACTTACACGTATATATGGATGAGTTCTTCTTTTTTATGAGGAATATTAAAATATGTTTAAATAAAGATATTGTTATGGATAAATTTCAAATGTCTTCTAAAATTTAAATTTAAAATCTACATCCGATCCACAGACATATGGATTGGATTTGAATTGAATTTACCAATCCGTGGATTGGATTGGATTAAAAATTTACAATCCGTAAAATTATGGATCGGATATGGATTGATATCCAATCCGTAAAATTCGATCCGCGAATACCCCTACTAAAGGTATTCATGTTGCATGAAGCTCTTCATTTGAAACCAACTTGTTTAATTTTATCTTCAGTTTTTAAATTCTGATTTGAGAATGCTTATTTATTATTATTTTTTCTTCTTATTTTAGATTAAGGAAATTAAGCCAAATTTTCTTATTATTTCCTTGAAAACATTATTTAACTTAGATTGACAACCGAAGCTAAGCATATATTACGCTTACTATTCTTGCCCTTGCGTCATGACACTTTTTAGCTTTAATTATCGGTGTTAATCCTTATTAGATAGATTCAAAATCATCTCATCTGCCCCACTACCAAAAAGAAATTTAAAGAAAGAACGGCAGTGTCGGTCTCGTTAGGCTATTATAATTTTCCTTATATTATATGCTAATGTCCTTTTGGAACCAACTTTGTTAAAATAATGCGATATTGTGATCAGCATGCCCCCTTGTTTCCCCTTGTTTCTAAGAAATGAAAAGGCAGATAAGCATTCCATTAAAGTAATGTCACCATTTTTGCCTCCTTGTTGCAAGTCAAAAATCATTTTATTCTCTATTAATTCCGCAACAAATTTGAGCCACATAATGACGTATTAATGAGAAAAAAAAAATTAGTGACCAACCAATGCTGAGTTGAACATGCCCTTTAATTTAACAAGAACACGACACTCATTAGTAGATTTATGTTGACCTAAAAAGACACGATTATTAATCAAGACAAAACTTAAGTTATCCATTGATTAATCGTGTCAAATTTAGATTAAGAGTTTTTTAACGCTCCAATCCATTAATGATAAGATTAATTATCTGATTAAAGATATAGTATTATATCGTTGTTTAATCTAATTATACCCTATTCTTTAAACCATATAATCTAGAATTATCTAGTTATATTTTGACAGAAGATTAATTAGAATTTTGAGTTTGTAATATGTTATTATAAACATGTTACACAAGTGTTTTTTTTTTTTTTTAAATTCAAATATAAAGAATATGTTAAATGAGTGGCATGATTTATTAACAACTTGAATTAGAGATTCTAGACGCGATTAATAAAATATGTGTCTCAATTTGACACACACCACACGACACGCTAACTCAAATTGTTTCCAGGTTGAAGAAGTCTAAGAAAGAAATTAATAAGGAAAAGGCATTTCTGGTCCCCGTTGATGGCCATTAATTACAATGAAGAAGTCGTTGTCGCTAATTACAGCCATAATAAATGCACATACGATTAGCGGAGAAAACCCATTAAAAGATAAAATGATGCAACCTCGGAATGGATAAGCATTACATGAGAATGAATGATACAGCGATTTGCCTCCTTATTGCAAGCCTAAATACCGAAAAGCACATCAAATGAATCTCAACTTGCCTCCTAATTGCAAGTCAAAACTCTAGAACGCACTTAAAATCAATCTCAAGTGGGGACGAATTGTCATAAAAGAATTGAGCAAGCAAGCGGCAATCAACCTCTCAAATGGAGCCACTTTGTTTTATTGTTTATACATTATCCTCAAGCTTTTCTTTCTTTTCTTTTTTTAATTAAAAAAAGAAAAGCAAATGAACGGATATAATCTTAGAAATTACGAAGCTCCAATTGGAAATCTAGGGAGCAAAAGTAATATGGGTAAATTTCTAGAAGCAAAAGTCCCATAAAAGAAAGAGTAAATCTGAAATTAAAGTGGTTAGAATTTAAAGTTATGAAGGCCAAACTATTCATTAAAAAAAAAAGTTAAAATTGTGGATATACCATATACAATATTTGAACATTTTTTCCCCTATTAAAAGAATAAATTAAAGTTTATTCCTGTAATTTTGAACCAAACCCCAATTTGTTTTCTTTTTTTTTTAAGTCAACAATAAAATGTTTTTATCTACGACTTTATAGTCTAAATGATAAAAAGATAAGCATCATGAAATACAGAAGATTGTTGTGCTGTCTACCTTCGCATGTTGTTAAGGATGTTCACAAAAGAGAAGAATTATGTTATTCCAAAAATCGATCAGTGCGTAATAAATAACTGGACAGTACGGAGGGATACAAAAATCATTGAGTTGCTGATGACTATCGTGAAAAAAAAAATGCTCTTAAAAGTGATGGTAAAGGGGAGTATACATTGAAGGATAAACTGATGATGTTCACGTGCAATCGGAACTGTGAGTTGGTCTTTTTTTTTTTTAATATTGTTATACAGAACTGTAGATATTACAATTAATATTTACAAACAGATTCTATAATTGGGACCTTCTTCATGGCATGTACTCCTCTGAAGCGCTGCCCAAATTCTTCAAACCCTCTCAAATATTCGAGGGTTGTCCACTTCACTCACATTTCGTGAGGGATAGACTGATTCAACTCAATTATTTGATAATTGAGGGAGGATTGTAAATAACCCTCTTAAATACTTTTATGGAAACTCGAACCCTTACACTCAATATTGTAAGTGTAAGGATTCTTTCACTGAACCAAAGGTCCATTGATCTTTGAAACAAAGAAAGAAAGAAAGAAAGAAAGAAAAAACATGCACGATACCAATGTGTGTTATAAAGTCAATGATAACAATAATGTGCCACATGATGAAACATTGGTGCCATTGATGTAATTAATTGTTTTGCCGTAGATAAGGAGAAAGAATTCATGGGATGGTACAGTTTACATCTGCATCATTCTTGTTCTCTGTATGCTTTGACTTAAATGATGTGATGGAGAATGATGGCTAAATTGACAGTATCGCACCGAATTACCATCAGGATGTTTGGAATCGGTCCAAGTCTCACCCAACTATTGCATTCAAGTAATCGTTATATAGAAAACAAATAAGTAAAAAGAAGGTAAGAATTTCAATCCACACATAGGCTCAAGATGATCAGGCGGACCTAATGTGATATAAACATTTATTATCATTAATTTTTCTCTTCCTAATTTGCTAATAATGAATCCACCAATCCCGAATTCAGTCACAAACACAAAAACATATGAAATGGTTTTCTTTTACAGACTTTAAAAATATGCTTGTAGTAGATCTCTGGAGTAGCTTGGAGTCGTAATTTTCAATTTTGTAGAATTTTGGATTTAACTAATTAACTTGATTGTAAAGGGTTGCAAATTAACATAAACTAAACTACCATGGATATTGATTGTATTTATCAGATTGAGATCCTCCCGTGATGTTATCACGTTTTATTAATTAATTTGACAACCTCTTAAAACCATGCGCTTTTTGTCCTTAATATTATCTGCCACCGCTAATTTTTTCCCGCATCATTCCGGCTTCTGTCCAATTATTCTCTCACCATCAGGAACTCATCCTCTTATCAACAACTAGTCATAGCATAAGAAAAATTTAAGAAAACAATCCCACTTTGTTAGGTTAAAATATCATATATTGGATTATGGGAAGAACTTGAATCTGTATATCTTAGGGTATTTTTAGCCTTCAAGACCATTGTACTCGACGGTTTGATATTAGATTCCACCATTAACTTGTGCTCTTATATTAAAAAATACAAATTAATTGGTTTACTAATAAAATGCAACATTGCAAAGGAATGAATCTTGACTATAAATTGAGAATGAATTTTACTTAACAACGTGTGATTAGTTAGTTATCTCAAAACATCACTTGTGAATTATCATTGCACCAAATTTAAACATACCCTTAATCAATAGCATCCGTAGGAGAAGCAAAATAATTGACTTGAGTCGTCAACAAGATCATCTTCGTGAATCCTTTGGGGTTTTGTCGTCGTCCCATTTCGCCGAAAAGTGAGTGAGGTGATCCTCTATTATCATCTCCACATTTGTATTAGACGACATGTGCCATATATATTATGTTGAACGTCTTCGGTTTAGCTGGCTTCGTTGTTTGCTGATCTTCAGCACTTGAAAACCCCCAATTCAAGGTACTTGAATGTTAAAGCAAAAGCAGAATTGATTTTGACAGTAGTTAGATTTATTCAATGCAGCCTTAAAGGATATATACATATACAAGATTTATTTAACTCATTGGGAAAAAAATTAATCGTCTTCTTGAAGAAAAATTAAAAAGGTAAAAAGATCCGAGTGATCAAGAAATTAGAGCACGGCAAATTAAGAAACTGCATGCAAACACATTAGTCGAACAAACTGAGACCCATGTCATCATCAGACTCTTCTGCAGGCTCTTCTTTCTTTTCTTCCTTGGCGGCTGCAACAGGGGCAGCTCCAGCAGCTGCAGCTGGGGCCGCCGCAGCTGCAAACTTGCTAGGATCCTGTATTTATAAAAGAAAGTCTTAGATAGGATAGTCTCAATAAAATAATTCAATAAAATCATATCATGTTTTTCAAAATTTCTCGTCAATATCATGCTTCGTTAATGACTTAATTTCATAGGCCGAGCTATATATAAGTAGTTACCAAAATTTAATTTAATATATGTTACTAGGGCTTGATCAGGTGAGTGTTGTCGCTCACTTCGACATGCCACGTGACAGTCTCATTTTGGATGGGACGTGAGTCCTCATCTAATGAGAAACTACCACGTGGTGTGATGCTCACTTGATCGCTTCTCATATGATTATGCATTTATTTATAATTTTAATCGTGTTATACACACAGTTTTTATCCTAAATATTTATACTATTTAAAATCGTTAGAGTGTGTTTGGCAGTGAGGTGCTGTAGCTTTTAAGCTGCAGCTGCTGTAGAGTAAAAGCTACAACTGTAGAATAGAAGTTGAGAAAAAAAATTTACTAAGCTGTCAAAACCCAACTACAAGTGTTATCACCACACTTCCAAACAGGCTATTAGTCCTAAAATTTGCTCTTATGACTTTAGGCCTCACATATTTTCATTTCTGGCTTCTGTCTCAGTACTTGATTCAAAATGAATGTGTACGTGATAAGATTTTTATTGGACAGACACGAATCAAACAGTCCCAGAATACAAACCTTGAGGTATTCCTTCACTTTGTCTGCTTGAGAGAAGGAGTACTCGGTGGCTACTGCAAAAGAAAGAACATTCTTGTAGCCGTTGATGAAGAAGTGTGGGGCAGCCGCAATTGTTGGGTACCGAATGGAGAGAGCCAAAGACGCGACCCTTGAGACAGCTTCAAGGAACTTCGTTGCGATGTCATCTTCAGTCAAGTCAAGCACTTCTGGACTATAGACAGAGCCATTCTCATAGACAGACATAACAATGAGACCATAAGAGAATGGCTTAATCGCCAGCTTCGAAAGCAAAGCAGACTCAGAACTTCCAACCCTATCACCTTTCTTAATAAGCTCCACTGGTGTGATAATTTCCACGGTTCCTTTGTTAATCTTTGTGGGAATGTTGAGCACCTGTACAAAATTCGTGAACCATTGGATGTTTTAAGGTGTTGTGTCAAGGATCCTGAGAATAAGTCAGGATTCTCTCCTAATATGAACTTCTCTTAATAAAATAAATATAAGAATTGGAGGTAGTTACTGTATACTAAAAAAATGAACGTTAAAAAAATCAAATTAGAAAATAATCCTGATGTCAAGCAATAAATAAATTAACCTGAAAGAAAGAGGTCTGTGAGGGATCGAGCCCGGTGTTGCCGGGAGGAACAACGACATCAATCGGAGCAACTAAGCCTACGCGAGCAGGAGCTGCCACCTTGTGTTTGCTTACCTCGTCGCTCACTTCCTTCAAATCACCTTTGGTGAAAATCATACCCACATTGCCCTGATTCAACCAAAATATGAAAAAGAGGGGTAAAAAAAAGCCACGAAAATCAGAAAGTAAAAAAGAACAATTATTGAATAAACTGATCATATGAATAATCACATTACCTGAAGAAGGGGAATGAGATTGAGAAGGTCCCGGTTACCAGTTCTTTCAGCATGCAATCTGATGGATCGTTTCATCATGGTATTTTTTCCCATCAGAACGATCGAATGGTCTCGGAGACCTGCCCTTATGTGCTGGAGCTGATTGGATCCCACATTATCGGCGGCCACGATCAGAATCTGGCTGTACTCCTCAAGCAACTTGCACAACCTTGCATCGTAAGCAATCTTCTTCTCAGCCTTTGATAGCCTCGTCGCCATTTGATTTTGATTTTTTTTTCTTTTCTCCGGGAAAAGAAATACTGTTAAGTAGAAATGAACTGCTTTCCTGAGTTTTAGGGTTCTAAACTGATATTTAGACTTGGAATTTGGCGGTGCTTTCTAACTGAATTCCCTCAAATGCAGTCTTGGGTTTGATTGAATCAATATATATTGAATATTGTCGTTTTGGTTAAGTTTTCTAATATAGTTTCATATGCGCGCCACATTATTTTCATCTTGTTTTACACTAATATAGGTAGCATTTTTATATCACATAAGAATTGTTTTTTGGCTCATCAATTATTCTGATTACACAGGAGAAAAGTAAAAGGATATCCGTTAATCAGGCTATTGATATTCGATTGTTAAGGCAGAATAAAGCAACGGCTTTTCAATTATTTTGGCTTATCACAAGCTGAAAATATTTGTGCTGCAAGTAGGAGATGGCTCGTTTCTGCAACTGAGGATATCAGTTATCGACTTGACTTTTTACAATTTTCAACCCTATAGCTCTGTATCAACAGGACCACTTTGATTTTCACTTTTAATCCTTTTGCTTTTACTTTGGTAGAATCACGGGAAACTGTCGTCTGCGAGAGCTAAAATGGTGAGAATCTCAGCCAAGACTATCTCTTTCATTAATCTACAGCTTTCCCTTTATATATATTTTCTGATTATTATTGTTTATTTTTATTTTTCTTAATATATCATTACTATTTACTAGATTCGTTGAAATGAACTGATGGTGTTGCTGTTAGGTTTCATATCAAACAAGAAGATTAACAGCAAACTCGCTCACTCAGAAATTATTGGGATTTGGAATGCGAAATTATGTGAGTGGCTTTCTCACTGCTGCCAGTCTGATAAATTAATTAGTTATCTCGGAGCCATTTCCTGAACTTAGCTGAGTCCGAAAAGTTTTCCGAGTTTCACATCTGGCAATGAATGAATGAATGCTTCCGAAAGATGATCGCTTAACGATACACCTGCGCTGGCTTCTTTAGCGCATATGCATTAACAAATGTCAAATTTTTAACGTAATCTAACCTCTACGCTCAAAAAGGTGCAGGGTTGCAATGCATTAAAATCAATTAAACAGAGAAATTCAAGGTGAAGTACATCGTAACGAATGGTTTGAGGTGATTATTCCACAATATTTTGGGCAGATTTTTAGTTAATGATAGCCCATACAATAATCAGAAATATTTGAAGAAACTTTCCTGATAAAATAACAAATAATTGCTTAAACATGTAAAACTTGTATGGGACAGAATATATATTGTCCTAAATAAAGGATTATATAAAATAAAAAGGAAACTGAGTCTACAAAAAGCATTAAGAAAATAAAGCAAACATAACCATAAACGTCAAAATCCTAAGTTATAGCACAAATGACAGTGCACTTAGTCGAACAAGCTGAAGCCCATATCTTCATCAGACTCCTCAGCAGGCTCTTCCTTCTTCTCTTCCTCCTTTGCAGCAGCAGCTGGGGCATCACCACCGCCAGCAACCGGGGCAGCAGCAACAGCAAACTTGCTTGGGTCCTGCATTCATACGATGATAAATAATTATAGATTTTGTGAAGATATATAGAACAATGCAATCGGAAGGGAAAGTGCATGAAATACAAACCGCCAGGTACTCCTTCACTTTGTCGGCCTGAGGGAATGAATACTCAGTTGCAAGAGCAACAGCAACCACATTCTTGTATGCATTGACGAACATGTGTGGAGCAGCTGCCAGGGTCGGGTATGAGATGGCAAGTGCCAGAGCGGTGACCATTGATACACTTGAGGCGAACTTCTCCACTAGGTCATCTTCAGACAGGTCAAGGACCTCTGGGCTGTAGACGGAACCGTTTTCATAGACAGACTGGACAACAAGACCATAAGAGAAGGGTCTAATCCCAAGCTTTGCAAGCAGGGCTGCCTCAGAAGATCCCACCTTGTCACCCTTCCTAATAAGCTCCACAGGTGTGATAATTTCAACAGTACCCTTGTTAATCTTGGTGGGAATGTTAAGCACCTATAAAGAATTGGAATGGTAAGATACAAGCAAAACCCCAAACTCACAACGTTAACACTTAACTCCACTGCTGTTTAATCAAACAACAAACCATATACCTGGAAGAAGGAGGTCTGGGAGGGGTCGAGACCTGTGTTGCCGGGAGGAACAACCACATCAATTGGAGCAACCAAACCAACACGAGCAGGAGCTCCAACCTGTTCACAAAATATCATATAACATTAATGGGGGTAAAAAAGAATACTAATCAGAAAGCAAATTGCAATAGAAAGTGCCAAATACAACCAAACTACTCAAGCAAACAATAAAAAAACACCTGTGTCATTGCAGGGAGAATCTAACAAAGTCACATCTAACTTTGACCACAAAAACAGATTTATATCTAGTTACCATCTACACCTAAGCATCAATTACCACACAAATCACCTAGGCATCAAATTACAAAAACTGTATAATCAGATGAAACAATATGAAATTGTTCCACAACAAAAATACACACGGTCTTCAATGCTTATTTGCAAAAAATAAAAATAATCTATACTTAATCTACTACCAATAGCAATCGAATGAACGAAAAATTAATATAACATTGTGAAAAACGTTGCACTAGTTACCAATAACACAAACAGCCAAGAAAAAAGGAAATCAATCAGTTTCTTATTAAATAAGCAATCAAATTTAGTTTAATAAAACAATAGAATCAGAAACTCACCTTGTACTTAGCAACCTCCTCTTTCACTTCCTTCAAATCACCCTTTGTGAAAATCAACCCAACATTGCCCTAATTTCAAACAATAAAAGAACAACACCCCCATCAGTTAAAACGAAAAAACTAAAAAACAATCGAATCACAAAATTGAAAAAAAAATAATAAAAAAATAAAAACTTTAAATATACCTGAAGGAGGGGGATGAGATTGAGAAAGGCAGTGTTACCGGTCTTCTCAGCGTGCATTCTGATAGTCCTCTTCATCATAGTGTTCTTTCCCATGAGCACAACGGAGTCTCCACGCAGACCCCTACGAATGTTCTGGAGTTGATTGGACCCCACGTTGTCGGCGGCCGCCACCAATATTTGGGTGTACTCTTCCAGCAACTGGCATAGCTTCGCGTCGTACGCGATCTTCTTCTCGGCCTTCGATGCTTTCACTACCATTTCGTGGATTTGGTTCTACTTTTGTTGGTGGTAAAAAGTTGTAAATTTATACAAAATCGAGGGCCAAGACGAAGCAGCGGCTTGCCAAGGCGGACAGCAGCGGAATTGCCGTCTCTTTAACCTCAACGAGATACAAAGAGAGTGAAAGAAGTGTACAAGAAAAAACCCTAGAATTATCTGCGAGGCTAATAAGAAGGAAAAATGAAATTGGCGTCGCTTTTATAATCGATGAGCTGCGGAGACACTGAGGATTTTATTGTGACCCTAGATCGGACGGCTGGGATTGTTTTTTGTTTTTCTACGTTTGGGGATCAATATGGGCCGATCTTGGGCTTCACTAGGCAAGTCATCAATATCAAATCTAAGCCCATTTCTTTAGAAACAGCGTGTTTGAGCTTAACTTATTTTTGGTTGCATAAATTTAAAAATTAGTAGCTTATGTCAATAAGCAATGACTATGATTTTTTTTTTTTAATTCTCGTTAAGTATGTATATGGGTAAGGAAAAATCTTAGATGGGATGGGCATGGTACCTCTATTTAATAAATTGTTATTAGTAGCTATACATTATTTCAAAATCGATCAATTAAAACTTGCCTATTTGGGAGTCTCTAAGTTACATTTAATGTAACATACACAACTCATCTCAACCACATGAATTGCGAGTCCCATAATTTTATGTGGTTGAGATGAATTGTGTAAGTTACATTGAATGTAACTTAGCACTTGCCTATTTATGATCATTATTATGATAAAGGGAAAAAAAATTAAATATGTGCAATAATTCTATTTGATAGTCATATTAAGACCCTCATACCCCAAGAGTTTCTTGTAGATAAAAAGTAAATAGTCACACCTTAGATCATATGTACCTGCCGCATTGATTCATGTTAATATTTGTTTGGCTTGACTTTGATCTAGGTTAAAATATGATGGTAATTTCTTCTTAAACAATGAGCAATAATTTTTCAAACAATTTTTTTTTAATTCTACTAAAATGTTAGGACCAGTCTTAATCAACACAATAATAAGAAGCATAATCATAAATCGATTTAGAGAGAAAGTTACTTCATTAAAATCCAAATTTATTTGTATTTTAGTATTAATAAATATTGAAGCCCTACGCTCAAACTTTAAAAAAAGACGTGAAAACTACTGAATAGTGATTCTCAATTTTTTTTTCTTTTATTAAACAAGTTAACAACTTACTACAATTTATAAAGCTATGTTCTTGAAAATAATGTGCCACCAAAAAGTGTCTTTATTAATCTTTAAAAAAAAAAAAGGAAAATGAAGAGAGTGGAACATTTAAACATTATAGCACTGTAACAAGTTGGAAATTGATCGCATTTTTTAACTTTAAAAAAAAAAATTTAATAAATACAGTAAAATGGAAATAAAGCGGGTTGCATAAAGTTGTTCGTTTGAGATCCAAAGGACCGGTCCCCGCCAAGCAACGGTATATTTCTCGCAAAACAAATTCATTCCCATTGTGCACCGTCCGATCAGACACCATTTGCCTAATGGCGTCACCGTACAGAGATCGGACGGCTGAGTTCCGATCTCTGTCCCAAACTCTGAAGAAGATCGGAGGCGCCACGACAGCCGTAGATCAACCAAACAACTCCTTCGTTTCACCGAAACCTCCGAATCCAGCCTCTTCTAGATCCGAATTCAACAAGAAGGCTTCTCGAATCGGGTTGGGCATCCATGAAGCCTCCCAAAAAATCGCTAGACTTGCCAAATGTAAGCCCTTTCTCTCTCTCTTTTTTTTTTAATTAGTTATTTTATTTTTCACAATGGAATTTTTAAATTTTTAAAAAGTTTAATTTTTTTATTTTGAATATTAATGCATAGATTTAGGCAATGCTTGGTATCTGAGAAGGAAATTGATTTATCGAACTAGGAGTAAATTAGAGAAGCTCATTTTGAGAAAGCACCCGTTGAATCAACCAGCTGAAGCATCTTGTGCTCATGCTAATGAATTGGCTTCTTGTTTAGTTGTTACTTAATTGTATTATAAATATTGATTGGTAGAATGAATACAAGATTATTCGGCATAAAGAAAATAAAAGGTCGCGTTCACTCTTTAATAGTGTGCTGTTTGTTAACATTCTAATGGCAAGGACACAATGGATTATTAAATGCTTGTAAGTGACCCGAATGGTTAAAAAAAGTTTCTTCTAGGGAGCATGTATCAAAATTTTAATTTAAAAGAAGCTTCTTTGATCTCAAACTTTGCTTCTTTTTTTTTTTAAGTTTCGATCAAACACTGGAAATGTAATTTCTTTTTAGTGATGCTATGTTGACCTTAGGTTTTGATTTAATGTAGTGGCAAAAAGGTCATCGATGTTTGATGATCCAATTGTGGAGATACAGGAGTTGACTGCTTTGATAAAGGACGACATTACAGCTCTCAACATGGCTCTTTCGGATTTGCAAACCCTTCAAAACTTGGAGATTGCGGAGGGAAATTATTCTCAGGACAGAGTTGTGCATTCGACTACTGTCTGTGATGACTTGAAGAGCAAGCTCATGGGTGCTACTAAAGAACTTCAAGATGTTTTAACCACAAGAACTGAGGTTTTTATTCCCCTGAATATAGCTTTTTTGGTTCATTTGTTTGCCACTGTTTCTCTTATTTTAATGTTTGTATTGTTTATTTTCTGTATAGAATATAAAAGCTCATGAAAACAGGAAACAAATTTTTTCTGCAAATGCATTGAGAGATAGCCCATTTAGACAGCATGCACAACCTGTTACTGAGCCCCCACCTTGGTCAAGTCCAGTAAATGCATCTGAGAGTTCACAACCATCAGCGTGAGTTTCCTTTCGGCAGACTATCTGAATTCTATTGGTAGCTCTTCTGTATGATGAACTAGTTATTTATATAACGCTGAGTGGCTATAATATGCATCTAGTTATTCTTATGATGCCCATTAGCTGTTATGTGAATTAATTACTCTTGTATATTATCGGCATATAACCTTGTCTCAATTTCAATTTTCGATGAAGAAAGTGCTAGGAGCTTGAGTTTTCTTTTCTTTTAGAAAATTTTCATTTACTTGCATGTGATGATCCATGGCAAGGTTTACAAAAAGGTTAATAACATGGGAAGACTCTGAAATACCTCTTGTAACAATGCAGTTTCATTATAATGACAGTTGTCTGTGCCTTAAATATATACCATAGAGTATAGACAAATGGAAAGGGCTAATTTTGAGTTAAACAAATGGCCAGATGGCCCTATGTCCAGGTGAGAAGGAAACAGAATGGAAGCAACTTTGAAGTTCGTTTGTGCTATCTGTAAACTCTCTATATGTAGAGTTTCTTGAAAGCCTGTTATTTTTCCTGTGATTCGTAACTCATTTATATTGATATTAAGATCTAGCCATGTGCATGTTTCCCTTCATTTATTTATAGATTCATAGTTTTTCATTAGTCACTATTTGATTCATTTCTCCTTTTTTCTTTTTGACCAGATTGCCGCCAGGTGGAGTCCAAGTTGGAAACCAACTGAGGTATGTTTTAGGTTTATGTTTTTTCTATTAATTTTGTACATGTTGACAACTTTTGGTTTTAATTAAGCAATTGTATTATGTGGCCTTGTTGTGCACCAATGCTTGGAGAATTACTATTTGGGTTATACTTGCGCCCATAAAGGTTTAGGGTGTGTTTGGTATTGTTTTCTGAAAGGTGATTTTTATATTTGTTTTACAGAAGGAAAATTTAGTTTTTGTCGTGATGTATTTATAATTGAAAATACATTTGGTATTTTAAAAAAAAATTAATATCTAAAAGAAAAATAGTAAAATATGTTTGGTAGTTTGTCTTAAAACAATATTATTATTGAAAAAGTAAAAAATTAGAATAGTATATATTTTATTTGCAATAGGGTGGAGTAACAATTTATATTGATATTAAGATCTAGCCATGTGCATGTTTCCCTTCATTTATTTATAGATTCATAGTTTTTCATTAGTCACTATTTGATTCATATCTCCTTTTTTCTTTTTGACCAGATTGCCGCCAGGTGGAGTCCAAGTTGGAAACCAACTGAGGTATGTTTTAGGTTTATGTTTTTTCTATTAATTTTGTACATGTTGACAACTTTTGGTTTTAATTTAGCAATTGTATTATGTGGCCTTGTTGTGCACCAATGCTTGGAGAATTACTATTTGGGTTATACTTGCGCCCATAAAGGTTTAGGGTGTGTTTGGTATTATTTTCTGAAAGGTGATTTTTATATTTGTTTTACAGAAGGAAAATTTAGTTTTTGTCGTGATGTATTTATAATTGAAAATACATTTGGTATTTTTAAAAAAAATTAATATCTAAAAGAAAAATAGTAAAATATGTTTGGTAGTTTGTCTTAAAACAATATTATTATTGAAAAAGTAAAAAATTAGAATAGTATATATTTTATTTGCAATAGGGTGGAGTAACAATTTTTTTTTATTTTACTTGCCACTCATGAGATCTGACTACACCATAAAGAAACAAATAAAAAATATTAATTTTTATCATTTTGTTTTAGGTGTGAGCCTAGTCAAAATTTAATGGGTTGAAAATGTAATATAACCATTTTGCAATTTTCATCCTTCCTTCAACATCTCTAGAAAACAAGTTGAAGAAATAATGGAATGAAAGTTAAAAACAACTATTTTACTATCTTGACCATTAAAACTCAGGTTGGACCCACGCCTAAAAAAACTAAATTTAATGATTTTTATTTGTGCAATTGAAGATTTGAAGTAAAGTAAAATCGTATGGTTTCCCATGAAGAATAAAAAATTGTTATCCATTACTTTGCACATAAACAATACAATTCTGATTAAATTTTTTACTTTTTGTATTTTTTTAATAATATTATATTATTATTTTCAGACAATCTACCAAATATCTTTTTACTATTTTCATTTTTAGATCCCAAATTACATGTATCCTTTAGAGTTGAAACTTTGACCTGTTGTTTCCTCAGAAGAACATTTTAAGGAATGACTAAACATCTTTTTGAATTTAAAGAAATCGAATCATTTTTATCTATAAAACGATTTCAGAAACCTCATTTGAAAAGCAATACCAAACGCACCTTTATCTTCTACATGTACATGTAAATTACTCTTAAGCCACTAAACTTATTCAGAATGGACATATATCTAACATCGTTTTATTTGTCATTCCAGTTTATGGTTTTGTAAATATTCTAGTTCTCTAAATTTGATACAGACTTATTAGAATGAAAGAAATACATGAAAAAAGAGGGCCTTTAATTTTTGGTTGGGTATTTTGTGTATGGGCAAGGATGAGGATATAGGAAGTCAACAAGAACAAAATCCAATAAAGCTGAAGCTAAAAGGTCCATCACCCTTTCCTCCTTCCACTTTTCTTATATCATTTTTAAATGAGTGAGTAATAAACGCCGAATATGCAACAATCTATATTTTCAGTGAATGATATCAGAAACCAGTAAATGTTTGCGTGTATCTCGCCAATGAGATGTCCTATTGCTTTGATTATTTGCTAGTCTCGCAGGTTTCTTTATTTATTTATTTGGACTTGGCACGCTGAAAGTTAATAATATTATTATTATTATTTTGGCTGGCCATATGTGAACGTTGATGTGTTGGATTGGATCTTGCCTAAACAGACGAAGGCCAGCTGTGGACAATGCTCCTTCACACCACATGGAAATGTCGATGTTACAGCAGGTAGTTCCACGGCAAGAGAATTACTCACAAAGTAGGGCAGTGGCTCTTCATAATGTTGAATCTACAATTACAGAACTCGGTGGGATCTTCACACATCTGGCCACAATGGTAGCACAGCAAGGCGAACTAGCTATCAGGTCTGTTCACCTTACTAACATATTTGATGTTTGTACATTTGGCTTTGGATGTCAAAAGAATTTACCCATCCAACTAATGTGAGCAGGATTGATGATAACATGGACGAGTCATTGGCTAATGTTGAAGGTGCTCGTAATGCTCTGTTGAGGCATCTAAACCAAATTTCATCAAATCGATGGCTTATGATCAAGATTTTTGCCGTCATAATATTTTTTCTGACGGTCTTTATGTTTTTTGTGGCATGAATTGGAATACCGAGCATTCAATAATTTTGTTGCTGCTGTGCGAGTATCTATTTTTCACAATCCATTTATAGCTAGTCAAATATGCTTCTTCATTCTGTAAATTCGATCTGCAACTTTTTTTGCTGTAACTAGTAAAATTATTAGGAATCTAGATATACTTAAAGAAAGCATAATTAGACATCAGTTCTTTTGTGGGTTGTGAGAATATCAAAGGCAAATTTGATGCCCAAGTTGAATTTGTGACTGTATACTATTAACTGATACAAGAGTTATATGATGTCTTGATGAATAAGGATGTTGGTTTTTATCTTTCCTATTGCCTCGACCAAAACTTTAATTTATATAGATGGAGAAATATGAATACACAAAATAAGGGTTTGACTGAGTGGTTTCGAGCAATTCTCTTTAGCTGGCCATGGGAGGTCGAAGTATTTGTTAAATGAAGGGTCGGAGACATAAAGTGAAAATCATACAAATTTATATTTTGGGATACCCTTTTTGGGATAAACTATTTGATGGCTAACATTGCAACAACTAATCACCAACTTGTATTTTCTTGGTTAATATATTTTGTTTGTATCCTGGATTTTCCTTGCATACCTTTGTGCCCTGTATGGTAATTTTATTTTCCGGACGAATAAAATTTGGTTCCAGGCTACAAGATAGCCACGAAAAGGTTGACGTAAAGGGGGAAAGCTTGATTTATCACCTGTAGAATAAAAAGACAAAAGATCCAATTTTCTTTCTTTTTGCAATCGCAAATGGAAAGGAAGTCCCATAATTACAAGTAAGATAAGACATTCCAAGTTGACAATAATCTTCAATTCTTCATGTCTACGTAAATTCTCAAAATGGGTTAACAAGGCATTTCTGGTCTCATAAAGCATTACCTATATGCTTTCTGCCTAACAAAAATCTTATCTCAAACAAGTCTTTGCATCACACACTCATCTTATCTTCAGATTGCTATAATTGGGACTATGATTGAGTTTATATTTTTGACTAATTCATCCCCACGTAACGTGGCACAGAATATTCGAACTTCAAGGTTGAAAAAAAAAATTGTATCAAAGAGCTTTCGACGCTCAAGTTAATTAGTGACCAAAACTCAAAAAATTTATCTCATATGTCACAAAAATATTTTCAACCTTTTTGTGACATAGCAAAATCCTCATTGCACTTGTAACATTCGAGCCTCTGCAAGATAGTGGTAGCCCCGTATCAACGTTAGGCCACAAAATTAAATAAAACATTCCATTGCCTGTTTTGGTTTTTGTTCATTAACAGGTCACATCTAACAGGAGTCCATATTCAAAGGCTTCAATCTTCAAGCACCTTTTATGGCCTCTTTTCCTCTCATTATTGGCATACATGACTGCGATATTTCACTTGTTCAAAAGTTTCCATGAAAGATATTGGTAGATGATTGAAGGTGATGAATAGACTAAAGAGCAAAAAACACTGCAGAATTTGCCAACAAGGCAGCAAGCCTAACTCTTGTGCAACGGTTAAAAATAGTTCACAAAATTTTCCCCACAAGCAAACATATCTAAGGCAAAATTCACAACCGTATTTTGAAGAAAGAAATTGCAATGAATGAATTTGAAATTGAAGTAATTTTGTGAAAGCAGCTGCTGCTTGCGGCGGCCATGTGAGCATGTCTAATGGGGGAGAAAAAAAAAGAAAAAAAAAAAGGAGCGGATTTATGTCAAGATTTTCTATCATTTTGATGGTCTCTGCCTGCTTTGTTTGCATTATACACATCAACTTTGATGTAACATTTCCTTAATTTTGGTGCAAAAATTAAGTTGAATTTTTTGCAAGAGTAAGATGCCACCTAACTTGCTGCTATAATTTTTCCATCGAGTCAATAATTTGATAAATCAAATTGGGTTAGGTAATTTATTTCCCCCAAAAATAAAAGGGTTAGGTAATTTATTTTAGGACAAAAAAAGGGTTAGGTAATGACTAATGATTTCGGTTTCTTCTAGGCTTTTTCAATTATATCAGTCTAGCTAGTGTGCTGTGTGCCAATGATTGCATAAGAAGAATACTTGTCAGAATATTCAAATTTCTTTATACTATTTGAGCTTTTCTTTTTTTAAAAAAGAAAAATAATAATAATCTTACATTGAAAAACTTCTAAACATACTAGTTTAAAATTTAAAAATTTATCTAACTTGTCATCTTTTTTTAATTTAAAAACTGTTTTGATATCAATAAAAGGTAAATGAA
This sequence comes from Citrus x clementina, assembly GCF_000493195.1. Classification (NCBI taxonomy): domain Eukaryota; kingdom Viridiplantae; phylum Streptophyta; class Magnoliopsida; order Sapindales; family Rutaceae; genus Citrus; species Citrus x clementina. Next base: position 1,004,294 of record NW_006262274.1, read on the forward strand.
TATAATAATTTTGAAATACCCAAATTCGATGAATCTTTCTATGATGTAATTTTGATGTACATTGAGCAATGTCAATTAGTGACAGGTATCATTGCGTCCAAGTGTGAAAATATATAGTGAGGTATATATATATATATATATAGAACACGCTCATGGATGTTCAACACTTCAAAATATAAATTTGAAACTAGATAATACTATCTTTTAGTAGTTGGTATATTTTTTCTTATGAAAATATACTTGTTTTTTTCTAAAATTATGTTCACATTAATTTGCTTAGATGAAATATGTAAGATTACTTACAAACTTAATCTTTTGATGACCTAACTCTTTGATCAAAAGCTATAATATCTTTGCTGGCCTAACCATTGAGTCGTATATATCTCTCTTACCAAGGGAAAGACAAATGGAATCAAGGGCCAATAATTTTGCTTAAAATTTCTCTTAATTCTCTCAATTTGTCATTTTTGGGGCAACTCAAATCTCTAACTAGCCCCTCAAAGCATATTGGGACCCCAAAACTACTTATTGCTTTGGCCACTATCAAAATCTTACTGTAATTGAAAAGAATAGAGGCAAAAATAATGTTGACTCCGTATCTCATCATGAACTTGACACTAAAATTATGTAATTGATAGTTATCAAATAATTATGATGATGATATATAATACATCCCATATCCCTAGGACCCATATAAATCAAATTTTTGTAGAGTAGTGATTACTTTACAGTCATGCTGGTAGTGATTAAAGCTGGCCAATGCCACATGAAGACTTGTGAATTATCTTCAATTAGTGCAATAGCTAATGAGGTCGAGTTCTTATTAGATTTGATGACAATGATATGGGTATGTTGCTCGATTTCAAAATGCCCTAAAATGAAATAGGGCACAAAAGATTATGTTTGAATGAGTATGCTTGTTTTTTTTTTTTTTTTGGGGAAAAATAATTATTCATCGGTTGTTTTAGGAAAATATAGTTTGTTTCCTTTCAATTATTTCCTTGATTTATTATAGTTTTAAATAATTAAAACCAAAGAGTTTGCTTCAAGTATTTCCCCTTATTTGGGTACAACAAGCATTTTTCTTATTGATTATCTGTGTTGGGTTGTCATACAAACATTGTCCTCATTACTATTATTATTGTTGTTATTATTATTATTATGATTATTGTTATTGTTATTGTTATTTTTTACAAAATGATTGAACCAACTACTAAAATGACTTCGATGTCCTACACTAATAGACATTCATTGCATTTCTTTGCTTATAAAACTTAACGTTATGATATTAAGTACAATTAATATGTCACACAATCATTTCTTGCCCACTGAAATATTAATTGTTAGGAAATTAAAAATATTACTGTGGGCAGTAGAGCATGGTTTAGGATGCTTGTATTGATCGACCCTTCAACAAAACAGAGATTCTAAAGGGAAATTCAAAATTAATTAATTAATTAATTGAAGGCAAAAAGCTCGAAGCAGAAGCCAAATTGCATATAAAGCTTGAAAAGAAGTAAAAAGAGAGACATTTTAAACAGATATATGCTTCGATCTACACAAATTCCATCTAATCATTATCTCATGGCTGTGGACCTATTTCTAATTAATTCAATCATTTAACGAATATGGAAAATCATTAAGTTGATTAGAAATGTCCATCGAATTAATGCTTCAAAGTTTTATTGTTAATTACATATTAGATTCGTTAGTTTCTTATTAAAAAAATTATATTTTGTGAAATTTTTTATTTTAATTAATTTGTCTTGTCAGATTAGCTCATTTTTGAAACTCGAATCGGGTCCTAATTAATTGAGTAGGGATAAATTTGTGTCCCCCTAATATAAATGAAGTGGATAAATTCTGATTAATATATCAGTGTAAAAAAAAAAAGGTTGGGGGGGGGGGTCTTATTGCTAGTAATTATTGGAAACTTTTTTACGCGGTAAAGGGAATGTGGTAACTGGCTAACTCATTCTTTTAATCATTCCGTCTCCCACTAATCTCTCATTAAACTTTCGAATTATTTATTAGTCGATATTTTAAGTACATTTCTTCACTTTCACAAATCACTTTTTTTTTTTATTAAAAGAAAAGCACTTTTTGTTTAATAATATGCATGCGCTCATCGTTAAATAATCACTCCAATAAATTGAATTTGTATGCAACGTATTTGTATTTACGTTAGTTTCTTTTTTCTTTTTTCTTTTTGTAATTTGTGACGTACGAAAGACAAATTGACCAAATCGTTTACAAACTTATCCCTCCAATAAATGATGTTCACAGAATTAGCGATCAGATATATCTCTTTGTAATTTTTTTTCTAATTATTTTTTTCTACTCCTCAAAGATTTTCTGTTTTTTTTTTCTTTTTAATAACCTCTCAATTATATCGTTTTTATGTTCAGATTGCAAGATTAAAATCTTATTTGATGTTGAGGTGCCAAAAAAAAAAATATAAATATGAAATAAAAGTTAAAAATGTGTAGTAAATATAATTTTTAAATAATAATTTTGAAAAAATTAATAAAGATATAATCGATTTTTTTATCGTATAAGTATAAAATCAAATCAACTTAACTTCTAAAGTAGAACAATTAGTAATTAAATAAACTTAACTTCTAAAATAGAACAACTAATGTTTAGTAAACACTTTAGTACTATAAATTCTTTAACCTTAATGCCAAACAAGGTTTATGTTTGTGTAAGAGTCAGTTTATGGACCTTGTGTTGGGATTATATGCTCTTTTAAAGCATATTAATTTATTTTCTGATTAATAAAATATTTGAGATATTTTCAATTGCATAAATATATATTGAATAAGGTCCGTTTAATCATATTATATGTATTTATGTGATCATCATATGAATTCACATAAAACATAAATACAAGTTATCTTATGATTAAATAAATTTTGGTTCGCAGTTGATAAATAGAGTTGGACGTTTTATTTATATTTAGACTGTAGTAAATTCATTAAATGATTTGTCTTAATCATATATGAATTTACTGATGTAGTATAACTACATTGAGCTGGATCACATATGAGATTTAATTAACCTTGAAATGACTGTCAGACTTATTAAATCTCACAGTCATTGATTTTACTGTAATCTTAATCTTGAATTAGTTATTATTTCATGATTGTAATTGTTATTCCATTTGAGTTACCAATGGGCACGACACACACTTGTGGTCAAGATTATCCGGAATTTTGGTGGGAGCAATTATGAGTATTGGAGTTATAGATTAACAATATAGAATTTGTACAACACATCTCTTGATGAGTTTTCGGCACTTAATCATAGAATTCTCTGGCCAGAGTGTGCTAACATATTTAGTATGTTGAAAATGATCATTAGAGAAAACCATTAAATATCAAGGAACAAGATGTAACTAAATCTATTGGACAATTGAGATATCGATTTAATTAACGAAGTGGTACAAAGGATTATGCAGTAAATAAATCAATGTGGCATGGGTCGAATTATTATTCGAGTACACTATCATAGATAGCATACAATTATGGAGGTCAATTCTAATCTTTTAGTGGAGTAGATTTAGAATTAAATAATTGGAGTAGTTTAATTACAGGCTTAATTATTGTATCCACTATTGTATGTACCCATATGATCCCCGGGTTAGCTCATTTAATTGACTGCGCCGCTACTGGATTAATAAGCAAGATAACTAGTCATTTAGGTTAAAAACCTAAATATATTATTTAATGAGAGACTTCATTAATATGCTTGAGTGTAAGGGGTCTTGTGTTATTTTACAAGGTGGGCCCCCATAACACAAGAACAAGTAACGTGACTTTTGTTTTAATTATTTTTTAATTTAAATCAAATGGGATTTAATAAAAATAAAAAATAAATAAATATGAAGCCTATGGTTTCCACTAAATAGAGATATAAAAAAGTTTATTTTCTTCTAAAAGAGATAGAGCAACTACTTTATACAGATCAGAGAAAAAGATTTTTTCTCTCTAATTTTGAGAGAAAATTTTTCTCTCTAATTTTGAGAGAAAATTTTTCTCTTACTAGTTGCTTATAGTGGTGATAAAGGCGTCAACATGTCAAGTGCAGATCAAACCTGAGTCATAATCTAGAATATCAGTGGTGATGGATCGTGATCTAATAGGCGTGGTGGTGACGGATCGTGATCTAACAAAAGTGGTGGTGACAGATCGTGATCTGGGAGTCTAAATCACTTCAGCGGAAAAAATAAAGATTGTTCATCTTCTCAGATTTTCAAGGTACAATTTCTAGATTACGTATTCCTATATATTGTATGAGATCGGTCCTAAATTTTTTTATAAAAAATTAAAAATATTGATTTTTCTCCAACACCTTGATGCAGTGTGGTCCTATAATGAATAGAGAGTGTATCTTGTGTAACAGTCACACTTCTAATTTGTAGCACATGAGATTATTTCAATATGAAATTTTTCTATTTGTATTTATATCCAATGTGACTTTTTTAATTGTTTTGTAATTCTAATTTGGCCCTTAAAAAAAAAAAATTCCTCGAGCACCAACGTTGACTCTACTGATTGGTACAGAAACAAGTTTTCGTAAGAGATTAATCTTCTGATCTAAAACTTAAAAATACCAGTATATTTGAATAAGGGAAAAAAAGAAAAGAAGCTAACAAAAGAAAATAGACTTTCATAAAGAAAATCTGAGAAAGAAAATTCATATTAATATGTTACTGCATTCAATTTTGAGGATAATGATGTTGTAAAATCAATTGATGATATGAATAAATATGTGGGGCCAGCCATACAATTTAAGCATCGATTATTTAGTCAAAAGATCAGCAATTAGAAAGAAGACAGAGAGCATATTATGGGGAAAAAGTTAACAGGTCCCTCCACCCACTAACAAATTAAACTTGCTTGTTTGGCTCATAATAAGATAATAGAAGTTAAATAGGAGCAAAAAAGAAAGAAAAAAAAGATGAGATTTTGAATCAACTTTTTGACTAGTAAAGATTGAGTAGTTCACCAAATTCTTGGCTGAGCGGTCGTTTTCATTCAATTTGCGTACATCAATTCACTTTTTCGTTTCTCAAAGCCATCCCTAATTTTCAATAATTTTTTTGGTAAAAATCAAATCACCAAACGCTGCAATGCATATCATAAGTTAAAACAAAGAGGGACTATACTATATCATCAGTTAAAACTTTTTTTTTTTTTTTGGTTAAGAACTTTCAAATTTTCAAAGTCTTTCATCATTGACCCTTAAATTGGTTAAATAGTTTATTATTATCAAAAAAAGAAAGAAAGAAAGAAAGAAGAACCAATAAATCTATTTGAATTGCATCAAACTCAAAAGTTGAGTAAAATAAAATGATGTGTTAGTGTAGTAGCTTCTTCTGTAATTTGAATTTAGTGTTGATCAAAATTTTACCGAATTATTTTGTGTTTGGTAACTTAAAGAAGAGGCAAATGGTTATGAGTTGTAACGATTTATAATAGAATTTGTCCACTTTGAATGAATCTTCCTTTTTCTACATTAATATTTATTCTTGAATTGTCATTTTCTTAATTATGTCTCATCATGCTGAGTGCTAGAAGTATCTTTCAAAAGCATTATTACATAATACATTCCTACTATATCATTATATCATCCCCAAAAAATTATGACTTTATTACGATCGTTTTACGTATGTTACGTCGTAAGTTTTTAAGATAGTGTTTACTTTCTGGAGTGGGAGTGTGGAGTGTGGATTCCTCTCACTCCAGTGTTTACTTACCTTAAAAAAGAGGGGAGTGGGAGTGGGAATCCGTGGGTCCCACCCAATTTTGGAGTGGGGAGTGGGATTCTCACTCCCATGGGGGGAGGTGGGAGTGGGAATCCACTCCCCCCTCTTCCCATTTTATCCTTATAAAAATAAATAAATATTTAATATTTAATAAAATAAATAATATCATATTTATTAAAAATAATAATTATATCATATTTATTTTATTAAATTTAATAAAATAAAAATAAATAAATATTATATTTAAATTAATAATATTAAACATTAATTTTAATAAATATTAATTATTTAATTATTTAATAATAATAAATATTTTATTCTAAAAAAATATTAATTTTGTACTATATTATCAATAATAATATTTCATTTGTGTTGCTATTATTAATAATTTTTATTCACATAATTTAAATTAAAATTAATAAAAAATTATGATTTACATAATTAAGAATATTAGTAATTATTATTAATTTATAAATATAATAAAATATTTATTTTATTTTCCAAATATATTTTTTATTAATTTTTTAATTACAAATTATAATTCTGTGCATAAGGATAAAATTGTAATTTAAAACAATTTACTCTCAATCCAAGACAAAGTAAACAAATAATTAGAATTCTGATTGACAATCCATACATTCATTTAGTCTAAGTAAACACCCTACTCCCACTCCCACTCCACACTCCTAATCCAAAGATTCCCACTCCTCAGGATTCCCACTCCTCAGGATTCCCACTCCAATCCAAAAAATAAACGCAGCATAAGTGTTTTAATGCATTGAAGCCCAATGATTTGTTCTATTTTACACTTTTTATTTAAGATGGTATATATATAATAAATAAAAATTGAAATTCATAATAAAAAATTTACCAATTTGTTCCTCTTAGATGTAGATATTTAATCATTTAAAAAAAATTAAACTCTCAGCTCAAGAATATAGGGAAGATATTTCGACTACTATATTAAAGACTGGTTTACTAAATAGTAAATACACGTTGATTTAATTTTTATAGAATCTCAAAACTACAAGATTTTTTTTCTGTAACATAAATTGCACAAACCTAAATAGAGGAAACTAAAGTTAATATTCCTCGCTTCTTTTGATATAAAATGGATCAAGTCTTATCAATTGGCACCTAAGAAAACAAATTTAAAAAAAAAAAAAGGACAGGCAATGGATTTGATTTATCGTTTTAATTTCATATAGCTGGACTTTCTTTACGGAAAAAATAGAGCCAATGGGTTTTCTCAAATGGAATTACAAAATTATATTTGATTTTTTTACCTTAGTTATAAATCAATGCTTGGATACGAGACTAGCTCAAGTTAACTAAGAGTATCTCTAAAAGGCTCTATTAATTTTACTTTTTAAATATTTATTTATTTACTTATGTAGTAAAAATGAGAGTGAAAAAATATTATTCTCCAAAGGGTTCTTCAAATATAAATAAGTTCATATTATTTAATCAAATAAATATTTTTTTCAAAGGAAAAATGAATGGTAAATTAAAATATTTTTCTCTCTTTCTAATAAAAAGTAATAAAATATAAATTGAATAGTGAAAAAGTAACTCTACAAAATTGAAAAGAGAGAATTATTTCTTATCTGAAAAATCTTAATTAAAATATATTTTAGAATCTTAAATGTTGACGTGACTTTTCAAATAAGTAATAAAATTTTATTTGAAAAGTTTTTTAAAAATACTCTAACCCATTGCATTGAATTGTTGAGTTGTCAATTACGCAAAATTTTTTCATATCCAACAACAAAAGTAGGTGAAAATTTTGTGACTCATAATTAACTCCCCCTCCATAATATATTACGCAAAGGATTATCATCTACGCACTCTGCCATTTTAGGACAATATTATCACAAATGACAGGCAATGACAACTGTTTAACGCGACTTTAATGATAAATGATTAAATGTCCAACAATAAAGAGTTAATAACGTTTGGTCCTCTCATTTATTATGTTTTTGTAAATTAATCCACAAACCCTCTATCAGTATCAAACAAGTCCTTCACTCTTTTTTTCCCTAATAATTTTCTTTTAAATGGCGGATTAGAATTCTCATATGATTTGATCTCTTTCTGAGTAAAAATACATGTAGGTGATTAATAGTTAACAAATAAAAAAATAAAAAAGTTAAATTATATCCGTACACTATCGCTTAAAAACAAATGATACAATATTTTTAAAAGTTTATGAGAGCTCAGATAAAAAGAGAATCTTTATCCGTGAAAACTCACAGATAAATTCACATGACTTTCAAATATTGAAATTGGAATTAATTGAGAAAAATGTAAATTACCAAGAATTCATTATGTTACTTATTTGGATATTTACCATACAAACACACCCATGAAACAATATTTAATGCCATTTATGTGACGGTTACACTCACAGAGATTACATAAGAATACACAGAGACATGGACACGCTGCAAACACAGAGTAAAAAAAACAAATAGTATAAAGTTTTGGATTTCAAGCAAAGTACAGACGCAATAGAATCTCTGCAACTCTGTAACAGAAATCATGCGAGTTTTAAACAAAAGCATGCAAAAAAAGCAGCTGAAGTTTTTAGTTGCTTTCAAAGTTTAGAAGGGTCATTTACAACACTGCGAAATGCCAATTCTTCAATTGTGAAGCTTTAAATGATTTTGTAGCTGTTCCGCCTTTCATGCTTTTGCATTCTTGCTCTCTTTTCCTTAGAAAGACAGTTTAGCAAGTAAACCAATTTGCCAGTGTTCCTACATTTGTTAATCACAACAAGGTAACACTAAGGTGTTACACATATATTTGTCTCTTGAGATCAATTTGTCTTTTGTATTTTATTTTATTTTTTATTTTGCTCTTGGTGTTTCCGTGTTGCAGATCTTTGAATTTGTGTGAGCAAAATGATAAGTGAGAAACAAGCAGATGAAGAAATGGTGTCAAGCTTGAATGAGAGTGAGAGTCAAGAGAAAGAGGAACAAATTAAGCAAGATGACTCAAAGTTTGGCCTCAAAAGCCTTCTTTGGCATGGTGGGTCTGTTTATGATGCCTGGTTTAGCTGTGCTTCTAATCAGGTACAATTCTACTTGATGTTCAAAAAAAGAAAAAGAGGGAAAAAAAAAAAAGAACCCATCTCATGTTTGTATTTTGAATTACAGGTTGCACAAGTTTTGTTGACACTTCCATACTCATTCTCTCAACTGGGAATGCTATCAGGCATCATATTGCAAATTTTCTATGGGATTATGGGAAGCTGGACTGCATATCTTATTAGTGTTTTGTATGTGGAGTATAGAAGCAGAAAAGAGAAAGAGAATGTCAGTTTCAAGAACCATGTCATACAGGTTAGCTTTTCAAGAACAAACCCCCAAAATAAAAATTAAGATAAAAAATCATTTTTTTTTCCTTTTTATTGTTTCATATAATCCCAAAACGCTTCTACATATAATTCAAATTCACTTGTTTTTGTTTTTGCAGTGGTTTGAAGTGCTAGATGGACTGCTGGGTCCTTACTGGAAAGCTGTTGGATTGGCCTTCAACTGCACTTTCCTCCTCTTTGGTTCTGTTATCCAGCTTATTGCTTGTGCAAGGTCTTATAATTTTTTTTCCCTCCCAATTTTGATCTTATTTATTTATTTTCAATTATTGGGTTTTGTTCATTTGATCAATAATTTCTGTTTCTCTTGTTGTGATTTGCAGTAATATATACTATATAAATGACAATTTAGACAAGAGAACATGGACATATATTTTTGGAGCTTGTTGTGCCACCACTGTTTTCATACCCTCATTTCACAATTACCGACTTTGGTCTTTCCTTGGCCTTGGTATGACCACTTATACTGCTTGGTATTTGACCATTGCAGCTTTTGTTCATGGCCAGGTAATATTATTCGACGGTTCTGATGCTTCCTGGGTGCCTTCTTTGCTTATCAGCCGTTAGATTTGAGCTTTATCTATTTACAGGTTGATGGTGTGACTCACTCAGGCCCAAGCACGTTGGTTTTGTACTTCACCGGTGCCACCAATATACTCTATACTTTTGGCGGACATGCAGTGACTGTGTAAGTGAACATTTAAAAAAATAAATAAATTCTATTGCAAATGCCTTGAGAGTTAATTATGGTTTGCCAAATCTTGTCACTGCAGATATTAGTCTATGTTATGCTTAATTTTGTGTTTGGTGCTGACAAAAAAAGTCATGCGGGGTAGGTATATATGTTATAACTTTAGGTAGATGGTCCTCATCTGCTCTTTTAAATCTAGATGGTCCTCATTTGCTCTGCTACTTTAATTGAAGATTTTTATCCCCTCTTTCAGAGGATCTTGATTATGTTTCCTTGCTAAAGACTAGCATATCTATGTGATGTGTCCCACGCATTCATTTCAGCCTGACTTTGGTTTGACTAATTATTGATAAAGTTTTTAATTTATGGATGTTAAATTACAGAGAAATTATGCATGCTATGTGGAAGCCACAGAAATTCAAGTCCATATATCTTCTTGCCACCCTGTATGTGTTCACTCTAACCATTCCTTCTGCTGCCGCTGTTTACTGGGCTTTTGGTGATCAACTCCTCACACATTCAAATGCCTTCTCACTGCTTCCACGCAGTCGATGGCGTGATGTTGCAGTAATCCTAATGCTTATTCACCAGGTTTGTACAATGTTGTGATGACAACCATTTTTTTTTTATTACATGTAGCAATGATTTGGCATGACCAATATTTTTCCTTTTATTTTGCAGTTCATAACATTTGGCTTTGCATGCACTCCACTATATTTTGTGTGGGAGAAAGTGGTGGGAATGCATGATACAAAGAGCATATGTTTGAGGGCACTTGCCCGGTTGCCTGTGGTGATACCAATATGGTTCTTGGCAATTATATTTCCTTTCTTTGGTCCCATCAACTCAGCTGTGGGGGCTCTCTTGGTCAGCTTCACCGTCTACATCATCCCTGCTTTAGCCCATATGCTCACTTATAGATCAGCCTCTGCTCGACAGGTGAATGGTCCAATCTTTCAACTTCTAATCTTCAATTTATATCTACGAGCTACCCACTGCCTTATATCTCGTGCCACAGCAAATTTTCTCATCTTTGATTGGGATTGCAATTGTACAAAAAATATATGTTTGATAAGTCCAATTGTTTTATTGATATGTTTCCGGCCTCATAATGTAGGTCAGAGGTGACTGAAACCCCGGATGTTATTGTAGTTCTAGGCCCACTCGTGGATTTAATGCTTGAAAAGATGCAAAATTATAATCTTGAAATGATGTTGGCGGTCCTTTCTCATCAATTGGTTATGTGTTATTTTCACACTTATGTCCCTGCATTACTTCGTATCTTAGATTAGCTGGAAGACTTGAACAACATTTGATGCATCTTTAGAGAACGACATCTCTTACAAGTCTCTGAACATAGCTTTTCCTTCCATAATTCTTGTGATTACAGAATTCAGCGGAGAAGCTTCCGTTCTTCCTCCCAAGTTGGACGGCAATGTACGTGGTGAACACATTCATACTGGTATGGGTACTAGTGGTTGGGTTTGGACTAGGAGGCTGGGCTAGTATGACCAACTTCATCAAGCAAGTCGACACATTTGGACTCTTTGCCAAGTGCTATCAGTGCCCACCGCCAACCTCAGCTACTGCTCACTGATTATGGGCCCACCCCACATTACCACCAAAGCATTTCTAACGTCTTCTGGTTTCTTGTATTTTCCCCTTTTGTTATTTGTTCAACATTTCTATGTCAATATTAGATGCTTGTGCATGTTATATTTTCTTATTAAGTTTAGCCTACAATTTCCCAATATAATTATAAAGAATAATTCTATAGGAGATTTTGGATTTGGTGTTGTATCATTCACACAGTACATAAAATTGGGCAGCTTATGATGTTGAGTCCACATGAGTCCAAAACACAGTTCTATTTTTTTGCCTTTCTCCTGTCACGTGAATCATGATCCGATACTCTTATGTCTTGTTGCTTAATTCCATTCTATGAAGTCTGACGAGTTAAAATGTGTTTCTGAATAAACATCCACATGCCAAAAGAACTTTCTAAATAAGCACTTCGCCATGCCATGCAGGATAAAGATGATAAAAACAGCTCTTTATAAAAAAGCGTTTTCAAGGAAACGCGCTTTGTTAGTATAAAGGAAAAGCTTTAATGAGCAATCACAAGTTTTCATTTCTTTACTTCTTTTGCTTGTGAAGCTTATTGGTTTGTTTCTTCAAAACGCATAAAAATTAGAGGAAAAATAAAAAAAGTGTAAAAAAGATCGGAGGAAAAAGCAGCTTTCAATTTTCAATTTACCATTGGAGGCATTAAGGTGTATATCATCATAGCGTTATCATATAATCTTCTTTCACTTTATTCACTAGGCTTTATAAAATGTATATTGAGATGGGCGTGATTCATAGCAGTGAATGTCAACCAATCAATTCCCTTTTCTTTTCCTTTGGGTAAAAAAGATGATAAAAGTTTTTTGATCTTATATAAGATCTAGAATATGCAATCTAACCTCTCAACTAAGGGTATATTTACAATGCAATGCTGTCTAGTACAACACACTCCACACTCTGTTGAAAATCTTGAATTTTTCGTTCCTCTAGTCTAATTATGCACACTTGGATAGTCATTAACTTATACAGACATCCATGCTTTAAACACTACTGATTTAAGTAATATAGCATATTTTTGCAGTAAAAATAGAGTTAACAAAACATAAAACCAACAGCATACTCCTCCAAGCTGTACTGGGTACCTACGAAATTATATGCACTTAGATTATGCTTAATGCAACACTGGCGTATATATGCTTCATTTAGATTGGTTCAATGGCTAGTTTAGCAAAGGCAGCGTCAAAATTTGGTAGTTAATTCTCCAACTTTGTTGCTTCAATCAGCTTACTCTCCATGCAATCCTCTTCTTTCTTCGCCAGTGCTTGCATATTCTCAATCAAGCTCAGAAGTCTACTCTTCTCCATTCTATGATTCTCAGCTTTGGTCTTCAACCCTTTTATCTGAAATTGAAACAACTTGAGCTCCGTCATAATATCACCTAAATCCACCAGCCTTCTCCTTAATGCAATCACATTGTACCCCAAATTTTGCAACTCTTCTATTGTTTTCCAAAGCCTTTTCGCTCTAACCCAGAAGTCCATTGCTTGTAGAGAGTGAATTTCTCTCACTGTTTCTTCAAAAATTCGATCCCATGCTGATATCAAGTTATTTCTTGTTAGCTCAGAGTAGTTTCGAAGCTGGTAAAAATGTGGGCTCTGCGGTATTCCGTTCAAGATTCGCGTGACCATTGTCAACGGCAACGGTGAATTGGACAATGGTTTTTTCTCTGCAACAATTCAATGATCAAAATATTAAGCATAATTCAACAAAAGAAACACACTTCAGGCAGAAAATTAACCTCACCGCCATCTGATTTTGCCTTAAACGACACAATGCCACTAGGAGCTTGCTCTGCAGATAACGTGCCAATGGCATCACTCGTATGCAAAGGGGAACTTGTACGACATTTATTACGCCTTTTACCAATCCTTTCCTTTTTCCTGAAGCCAAGAGCACTACTGCTGTTGACGGCTGAAAGCAAAGTTTCCATTAATTAGAAAAAAAAAAACACACTAATGCATGCGGATGATCACACTTGGAACGTACTAGCATCGATCATTGGACAATGTACCAGTAAACATTGGTAGATATGCAGGTTTAAAAGGTTTCTGAGAGATACACAGTAAAATGTACAACAGGTAGTTGACGCAGAGGAATCGAAGAGGCTTAAATTTGAGTCTGCTTCTGTCATGTTTTAAGAGAATCAAAACTTAGTTAAAAAACAGTAAAGTGTTGAGAGTAGAGAGAGTAAAAAAATTTACCAGAAGAGCCAAAGACGAAGGATCCTGCTGAAAATGCAAGAATTAATCAGAACATGCATACGATATAATTTTTCTCGAATCTAAATGTCTGTATTATTTCTAACTTCAATGCTACAATGCTACAATGTTGAAGATGAATCATGTACAGAGATACATATACTTTGGAATTGAAGCATCATCAATGGAGATACCTACCAGATGTTGAAGAAGCAAAATTTGCTGTATTAGATTCAAAAGAGAATGATTTTGAAAATGAAGCCATGGCTGCTAGTTTAGTTTTCTTTTCCAGTTTCTTAATGAATTGGTAAAGATAATTAGTAATGCGTCTTATATTAATTCTTGGGTTGGGTTGATTGCATTGGTGTTGATGTGGCCGGTTAAAAGCTTGGCTTGACTTTTGACTCAACCATGGAATGTAAAGAGACTTTTCTTTTGAAAGGTAATGTAAACGGTCAGTTTCTCTATTTGCTTGCACTCTGCTATTTATTTTACATTCCTTCCATCCGAAGTTTTGAATTTTGAAAGAACTGCCGATAAAAAAGAGGAGTCGTCTTTATAGAGACGACGTGTCGGGCAAGGATGAAGGTGTTATAAGACAGATACGTCGTTTCTTCGAATTTATCGGACGAACCAGTTCTGCCTCTACAAGTACAAGCGCAAGCTCAGGAAAAGAAGGTGAAAAAGTGATAATAAAAGAATTGGTACCAACTAGTTTTGCTAATGTATCTTTGCAAATTAAAGCAATGATTTCTTGGAGTAAAGATGAGGAAGTAATGGCGTTTTTGCTTCAAAATGTTTAAAATAATAATAAAAATGATTAATTTCATGCAGTCAATAAAATTCTGTTAACTTTTGCTGTTAATTTTAACTGATGGAGGGTAAAATTGAAAAAAATAATTTTTTTTTCATAAGGCCAAAGAGATAAAATATATTAGATTTATATAAAATTTTACAATTCATAAGAGATGTGCTTCTTAAACTTTGATTACCCAAATCAGTTTGATTCAAAAAGAATTAAAAAAAATATTTGATTTACCCAAAAAATACCTTGTTAATTAAACTTTGATTTAATTTTTTATTTAAAAAATTAAAGATTAAAAATAACTGAGTAGGGGCAAAAATATGATTTTGTAGGGATAAAACTATAATTTTGTAATAAATTATATGGACGGCAACATTATTTTATAATTAATTGTAGGGGCAAAAATATCATTTATAACTAATTTACTATTCTCATTAAAGTTAACAGCAGACGTTAATAAAATGTCACCTGCTTAGATTTTTTTTATAAATATCACCGTTTTAAAATTTATTAAAAATGTGTCACCCAAAATAATTAGGGGTTCGGCTGTGTGGCCACTCTTGCACTTTACCACCACCTTTGTCTTTTGTGAATTGGTTACTATAAAAATTTATTGAGCCCCTTGCACTCTATTTTATTTAGAATTTAATATAAGTATTAAAAGGAAAAATTAACCCTCATATTTGTTAAAATTAATAAAATTCTAAACATCTCTTATTTATTTATTTTTTCTCGTTTCTTCTTCACCTCTCTTCACTTTCTCTCTGTGATGAGCTTAATGGTGGCTTCAATTGTTGCTAAATGTTGCTGACTGACGGTCAATTTAAGGATAGTCGCTTGTAGGTTTGGTTGTTTGTGTGATGGTTCTTGTGGTGGAAATTATATGCATCAAAACAAAATCCTCAATTTGATATGAGAAGTTGAAGCGAGAGCAAGAGAAAGCAAAATGACGATGGCAAGGGTGAACTCAAGCCTCGCTTATCCAGAGTAATTCTACGTTGTGACTTTATATGTTGGCTTCAATGGATCTCCAGTTTCCTCTGCCTATAGTGATGTGGCTGACGTGATATTGTTTTGAGCGAGGAGAGAAAAGGCTGATGTAGGTCGAGGTTGTCGGTCGTGGTGCAGCTATGCCATCTTGTCGACGTGGAGCGGCATGGTGGCACCTAGTGGCTGGTAGCTTCCCAATGTGGGTATTTGGGTTGAGAGGAGACTAGAGAGATGAAGCCACGAGGGTTTGTTTTGAATTTAATTGTGAATTGATTTCGATCAAATGTGGCATTTGTGAGTATTTAGGATTTTTTTATTTAATGTTAGTTTTTTTTAAATTATAAGTTATAAATCGATTGATTTTGTAATTAACCCGAATCGAACACTCGTCCATGGTTCATATCCCTTAAAATTTTAACAATGATGAGTCAACTTTTTTTAAGTGATGGAAGATGAGCAATCGTAATTCCTTAAGAGAAGAAATAATTTTTTAGCATTCATTTAAGGGCATTTTTGTCTTTTTATTGATATTTATGTGTTAAGAAGATTAATGTGGCATGGTTGTAAATAAAAACTCTTTTAATATTACAAAAAATAGTAAATAAAAAAAAGTTTAAGGTGATAAATTGAATTTTGACAATGAAGGTAAGTATAAAGTGTCATAATACGTTTTAATAAATTATATATAAAACAGAGTACAAGGGGCTCAACAAAACATTTATATTAGTCACAAAAGACAGTGGCCGTGGTAAGCTAGCTACAACAATGGCAGCATAGCAGAACCCAGATAATTAAACCCCCAAAAAAAAGAAATCAGATTTAAATGATAAAAAATAGTAAGAAGTCCCAAAAATCACACTCCCTCCTCCGTTCCGTTGAGTTCTCAAGCTCTCTCAACGTTTTCTTCCTGCACCCTCTCTCTACTACATTCCCTCTGAGCTTTCACACGGAAGCCTGCAAAGAATCGGCGACCTGCGGTTCACGCTGGTGACGTCACACAGGTAAATTTCTGCTCTCTTTATTCTTTTGTT
Source organism: Citrus x clementina (assembly GCF_000493195.1). Taxonomy (NCBI): domain Eukaryota; kingdom Viridiplantae; phylum Streptophyta; class Magnoliopsida; order Sapindales; family Rutaceae; genus Citrus; species Citrus x clementina. The sequence goes on from NW_006262274.1 coordinate 1,020,781, forward strand.
TGGTTTGAGATGTTTATGGAAGAGACGTACCAAAATTACTAATGTTCTCTATTTCTATTTTCCAAATTTCTTAATAGATTGAAATATAATATATAAAATCAATAATTTGATAGAAAAGTTTATGATATACTCTTTAAGTTACTTAGTTAAAGATAGTAACTTTACTCTCACTGGGTAAGTCCACCGTGAGGCCGCCGGAAAGTCGCCGTGAAACTGCAACGATAAAGTAAGCTCAAATGCATTTCGACATGTCCGCTGAAGTTTTTGTATTTTTTGTTTTAGATATCAATTGAAGTTTGTAAGTTTTCAGCTTTGGGCAAAAATTGTATTATTTAGATAATTTTTCCCTTCAATTTTCATTGGGTTATAGGTTCACAAAGGGGGTGATTCACTCACAAATGGCGCCGAGAAGAAGACCAAGAAAGGTAATCATAAACAGCACTTTTTTTTTGGTTTCTCACTGTCTTTAGTTTTCATTTATCGATTGCTAAAACGGGTCTCTTTTTCTTATTTTCATTTTGGGTTGGTTTTGCTGAAGAAAAATACCCGAATGCAAGCAGCACTTGAAGCAATGCAGGTATACGGGTTCTCAGAGGATTTGATTCTGAAGAAGTTAAAGGAACTCTTGAATGTATGTGTTCTTGTTTTTGTGTTTTTAGTTTTAAGCAAAAACATGTTTGGGTGTTAGTGTTTTTGACAAGGAAAAGTTTGGTTTTTTGGTCTTAGGTTTATGGAGAAGACAATTGGTTTTTTATTGAAGAGAATTCATACAAAGTCCTCCTTGATAACATTCTTGAGGAAGAGGAGCAACAAAAGGTAACTTTTTTATTTTTTACGTACTAATCTCACCTTCAACGAATCATGAGTTTTAGGGTTCCGTTCTATTTTTTCATCTTTAATTTTCTTAGAATGTAAATTAAAGGTTGATAGATGGAGTAGAAAAGAGATTGATAATAGCAAGTCATCTCACGAATCATATTGCAATTTTGGGATGGTTGCAAATGACACACTTAAGATCAATTTGCAGTTATGGCCTTTATGTTCATTAATGGTCTCAAACATGTTGACTGTGGGTTTTTATTTTTTTAGGTTGAGTCAATTTGAAAATGTTGGGTATTTATAAGGGGCTAAACTTTGCCATCCCATCTACTCCAATTTTGGTTGTTTATTTTATTGGTTTGATTCTGCTCTGTTCAGTTTTTATTTCTATCTGTTGTGATTGAATATGATATTTTGCTGCTATTTAAATGATATACTTTCTTCAAAGGATTCACATTTAGTTCCAACTTAGCTTCTCCTGCAATTGTTTGAGCCCCCAAATTTCTTCTAATTCATATTTACTTTCCATCTCTATATTAAGGATGTTAATATGAATTGATTTTGTTGTCTGCATTTTCTTTTATTCCTCTGTTGAAGGATGATACACTTGCTGGGCCCTCAACTGCCGCTCTTCCACCCCCCCACTCAGACGCGGAGGCTTTAGAAATCACTTTGCCAGCTAGTGAGGCCCTGGAGTCTGCACCACAGACATATGGGACTTCGGGTACTGCATTAGTGAGTTATGATTCAGGTAAATGACTTCACATTTCTCACTCTCAAAGCTTGACACTGCATACTTTAAGAGGTAATATATTGTGCCCTCCTCTGGAATTTTTTTGTTGCCTGTGCTCAGAACATAGGTTTTTCAGTCAATTCAATCACTTGGATCATTCTTTTTTCTTCCTTTTCCTTTATACCAGCCAAGAACTATGAATTGCTTTCAGGTTCACATTAGTATGGATTTTGACTAAACTGAACTTTGTACAAATTGCCTTGTATATTTATGCTGCAAATACAGTACATCAGCTGCGCTCTTTTTGATAGATTGCGATGATCGTCTGCCAATGCTCGCAGATGGAACTGGCCAGAAAGACCTAAACTTGGAGCAGAACTCAGGAGAACAGCAACATCTTAACATCCTTAAAACTTCTGATAAGGATTCTGGTAGTGTTGATCCTTTTGGAGATACTAACCTCTCGCCTCCACATGCCATTCACTCTGAACAACCGAAGCACACTGTTCGTATTAGGAAACGTAGACCTTACAATGGATGGATCAGTAATGACGACGAGGTCAATGAGGAGTGCTTTATCAAGCTTGAGCCATCACCATTACCAGTAGAGTTGGCAAAGCTGCTTTTTGGCACAAATATTCGCAGTAGTCGCAAGAAAAGGTGGGATTTGAGGCCTGAGGATCTAGTGTAGGCAAGGGTCTCTCACTTTTCTCGTCTCTCTTGTAACTATTCCTAAGAACGGAACTTCAAACTTTACTTGAATAGCGATTTTAGGTAAAAAGAAAAAAGCTTGCCAATTATGAAAATGTTTGTATAGCCTAATGGTTTATTCAAATACTAGATACCATCTGGTTTTGAATTCAGTCTTATGTTTTTATCTGTTCTATTTTCTCTTTGGCAAGAAAACTCTCGCATTCACATATTGCTAGTTTGGGCCTCAGATTCCCTCTGGTTCTGTTCAAGGGTTTTTGCTTGCCCTCATTAAATAAAAACTAGTTTGATGTTTAAAAAAAAAATTGTTTTGAAATTAAAAATTTTGAAAGTTACTTATCAGTGCTCTCAGCGAGTATGTTATTAAGAAAACAAAATGTTTTATGTTCTACTTTGATACAACCACTGCACAGCCAGTTGCTCAAGCTAGGCCTAAGAGACAACCCAAAATTCCCTTCAAGTTTCAAGATTTTGTGCAGGAATGATGGTGCAACCGATTACAACACTTAGATACTCTTAAGATATTGTGCTGAATTTGTTATTTATTTATTATTGCAATTCTGTTTTGCTATGCTGTCAAGTTTGTTAGAGAGAATATTTTTAGCTGTCAAGTTTGTTAGAGAGAATATTTTTAGCCGTTTCTAGAATTTGTCTGTAGCTCTCTTGAAGGAGTATTTAAAGAAATAAATAAACAAGAAAAGGGCAGCTCCCTTAAATCCAAAATACAACTCCTCTGTTCCTCTATTTTCTCTAGTCTCTACTCTTTACTCTTTCTAATTCTGGAGGACTCCACCCTCTAAAGCGGAAACTTAAATTCCAAAACTTGCTGCTGCTATCATTCTTATCCATCATTTGGTGCTTTCGTTGAGAGATGACAAACGAGGATATGCAAACACGATATCGAGCCCTTGAAGAACAGGTCACACAACTCAAAAAATCGACCCAAAAATCCATTGAAGACCTACGCCAAATCATAATACAACAGCAGCAAATTAACCAAAGTTCACAACAAAATCTGCAAGGTGCACAACAAGCCCTACAAAACTCTATAGCAGAGCTTGCTGCCAGAGTTACCATGATGGCACCCTCTCAGATTGGGTCCTCCACAAACCCACCAGCCTCTGCACCATCTACACCATAAAATACACAACCTATACAAGTTCAACTACAACCCACACAAAGCACAAGATCCATACGATGTGATCGATCAACATTTGATGGATCTAACCCCTTAGATTGGATATTTCAAGCTGAAAAATACTTTTCTTTCTATGAAACCCCAGAGGAGTAGCGGATTGATATCGCCAGTTTCTATATGACTGGCCAAACACTCTCTTGGTTCCAATGGATGCACAAGAATCAACAATTATCTTCCTAGGCAGCTCTCACCCGAGCTATTGAAAGCAGGTTTGGCCCTTCCTCTTATATTAATCATCGAGCTACTTTATTTAAACTTACCCAAACAAGTTCTGTAGAGGCTTACCAATCAACCTTTGAAAACATCTGTAACAGAGTCACCAACCTTCACCCAGATGCCATTTTAGATTGCTTCATCTCAGGTTTAAAACCAACTATTCAAAATGAGTTAGCTATTCACAAACCTTCTAACCTTCGTGATGCAATTGCTTTAGCCAAATTGATTGAAGATAAATTGCAATCTTATAACCAAAAATCCATTTCATGGAAACCAACCAATACACCAATACCCACAACTACCCGCAACGAAACAAATATACGACTAAATCCCCTTTTACCCCTTCCACCACCAAATCCATCAAACCCACCAAAGATTGCCCTTCCTATATGTCGTCTCACGGCTGTCGAAATGCAAACACGCCGTGCTCAAGGCTTATGCTTCAATTGTGATGAACAATTCAAGCCCAGTCATCGTTGTCGCACTCACCCTTTTCTGTTATTGTTGACAGAGGAACCATCAGAAATTTTACAAGAAGAAGAAATATTGGTGGAGGATACGGTGCCTAAGCAGTGAATCCAGGCCCCAAAATTTCTTTTCATGCTTTGATTGGAACAACTGGTCCTCAAACCTTCAGACTGAGTGCTAAAATTAATAATAAACCTTTATCAGTATTAATTGACACTGGGAGTACGCATAATTATCTCCACCCACGATTGGCTCACTTCCTTCATTTGGCTATTGAGAAGACAATGAGTTTTTTGGTAGCTGTTGGCAATGGGGAACGGATTCGCAGCGAAGGTCACTGTTCGAAAGTTAAATTCGAGATGCAGGGTGTTGGATTTGAAGCTGACTTTCATATACTAGATTTTTCTAGAGCTGATGCTGTTTTGGGGGTACAATGGCTGGAGAAGTTGGGGAAAATTATCACTGATCACAAAGCCTTAACTATGGAATTTACATATAAAGGGTAGCCTATTAAACTTGAAGGAGCTCAAAATATTCGGCCTAACCCTACTCTTATATCCTTTCACCAACTCAAAAGACTACAACAAACTACCTCAATAGCTCAGTACTTTCGTTTAGAACCCCAACTAGTCAATTCATCTTTAATTCAAAATATTCATCAGTCCATAGATTCCAACATTCACTAAGATTTCCTAACACTACTAAACCAATATTCAGCTGTATTTAGCATCCCAAAAGGCCTTCCACTAAATAGACCCCTTAACCACAAAATCACTCTTCTTTCATAATATAGTCTTGTGAAAGTTAAACCATACCGCTACCCTCGTTATCAAAAAAATGAAATCAAGAGACAAGTTCAAGAAATGCTTCAAGATCAAATTATACAACCTTCCACCAGCCCATTCTCCTCACCCGTCCTCTTGGTTCACAAAAAAGATGGGACATGGCAATTTTGTGTTGATTATAGAGCTCTAAATGCCATCGTTATCAAGGATCGATTTCTGATACCTGCAGTGGATGAATTACTAGATGAATTACATGGGGCCATCATCTTTTCAAAAATCAATTTGCGGAGTGGGTATTTTTAAATTCGGATCCACCCATTCGACATTTCGAAAACCGCATTTCAAACACATGAAGGTCATTACGAGTTTCTTGTAATGCCCTTTGGGCTGTCCAATGCCCCCTTTACATTTCAAGCCACAATGGACTATATTTTCAAACCTTATTTTTGTAAGTTCATTCTAGTTTTTTTTACGACATTCTTGTTTACAGCCGATCCCATGAAGAACACCTTTATCATCTCAAAATTATTTTACAGCTGCTCCACCAAAACTAATTGTATGCTAAGTTGTCCAAGTGCAGTTTCGGTCAAGCTAAATTAGAGTATCTCAGCCATTTAGTTTCAGCCCAAGGAGTGAGTGTTGATCCCACCAAAGTTCAAGCTGTCTTAAATTGGCCCAAACAAAAAACAATTGCTGTTGTGAGAGGTTTCCTTGGACTCACAGGGTATTACTGACGTTTTGTAAAGGGGTATGCCCAAATTACAAGCCCATTAACTGATTTGCTTAAGAAGGGCGGATTTGACTGGGGCGAAGCTGTTGACTTAGCTTTTGAGCGTCTCAAACGCGCTCTGACTGAAGTTCTTGTCTTAGCTTTACCAGATTTTTCTAAAGCCTTTACAATGGAAACAGATGCCTCTGGTCTTGCTGTGGGTGCGATTCTCTCCCAAAATCGACATCCAATTGCTTATTTCAGTAAAAAGTTGCCACCAAGATTTCAATCTGCACCTGCGTATGGTCGTGAGATATATGCAATCACGGCAACAGTTTGACGATGGCGACCATATCTTTTGGGTCGACCCTTCACCATATTCACTGATCATAAAAACCTCAAGCATCTCCTTACACAAACTATACAGACACCAGAGTAGTAGACTTGGTTGACAAAGCTGTTAGGGTTTGAATTTACAATTGAACATAAGGCCGGGGTTGAAAACAGTGGACCCGATTCTCTTTCATGATGGACAAGCGAAGCACAAAGTAATTTGATGTCAATTTCAGTTACTACTAGCACTTTCTTAATTGGAATTCGAGATGCCCTTGCTTTGGATTACACGGCCCAACAAATTCTTTAATCGATTGAGAAAGGTGCTTGCACAAATAATAATTTTTTTATTCAACAAGGCTTACTCTGCCATCAGGGTAGAATTTTTGTTCCCAACAATATGGAGCTCAGAAAACGCCTTCTGAATCTATTCCATGGCTCGGTGATTAGCGGGCATTCTGGGGAACAAAAGACTTATGCTCGATTATCAGCCAATTTTTATTGGCCGCAAATGCGTCGTGATGTACGGCAACATGTCTGAGAATGTTTAATTTGTTAGCAACCTAAACCAGAAATTTTTTTTCCAAAGGGCTTTTTACAACCACTGCCCATACCATCAAGAGTCTGGGAAGACATTTCCATGGATTTCATTACTTCTTTACCACAATCAAATGGTAAGACAATTATTTGGGTCATTGTTGATAGATTGTCCAAGTATGGTCATTTCTGTGCCTTGCCTGAGGGAGTTACTGCACCAAAATTGGCTGAATATTTTGTTCGCGAGTATGTTCGACTTCATGGATTTCCTAGATCAATTGTTACTAATCGTGGCCCTCTGTTTATTAGTGAATTTTGGCGAGAACTATTTAAATTGCAGGGAACAGAGTTACGGTCTAGCACTGCTTATCACCCGCAAACTGACCGACAAACAGAAGTGGTCAATCATTGTCTCGAGACATACTTGCGAGCATTTACTGGAGACTACCCAAATAGATCGTCTGCTGCTTTACCATGGGCAGAATATTGGTACAATACCAGTACACACAGTTCTACAGGGTTTTCACCATTCCAAGTTGTTTATGGCAGGCCCCCATCACTACCTCTTGTAGGATACTCCAGTGAAGACACCCCTATTGATTCTTTAAACTCTGCATTGTTGGATAGAGAAGCTTTATTGGCTACTGTCAAGCTGAATCTTCAGAGAGCACAATAAAGAATGCACACCCAAGCAAATCGTCATCATCGCAATAAGGAGTTTGAGGTTGGTAACGGGGTTTATGTTAAGCTTCAACCTTATTGACAGTCTTCTCTTACTCACCGTCTAAGTAACAAGCTTGCAAAAAAGTATTATGGTCCTTACCAAATAGTTGCACGGGTTGGAAAGGTTGCATATCGCTTATTGTTACCACCCGAATCTCGTATCCATCATGTGTTTCACATTTCAATCCTCAAGCTATGTCCAAATCCTGCTGAAGCTATTCCCATTTACCTACCACCAACTGTAGAATCTTATTCCATACCTCTATGCATTTTGGACCAGCGAACTATCAAGACAAATAAGCAAAAGGTCAAGCAAGTCTTAGTGCAGTGGTCTAACACCACACTAGATGAAGCTACATGGGAGAATTGAGAACATTTCCACGCCACTTTTCCTTAATTTAGCCTTGAGGACAAGACTCATTTCCATGGGGATGGTAATGATACAACCACTGCACAGCCGGTTGCTCAAGCTAGGCCTAAGAGACAGCCCAAAATTCCCTTCAAGCTTCAAGATTTTGTGCGGGAATGATGGTGCAACCGATTACAGCACTTAGATACTCTTAAGATATTGTGTTGAATTTGTTATTTACTTATTATTGCAATTCTATTTTGCTGTGTTGTCAAGTTTGTTAGAGAGAATATTTTTAGCTGTTTCTATAATTTGTCTGTAGCTCTCTTGAAGGAGTATTTAAAGAAATGAATGAACAAGAAAAGAGCAACTCCCTTAAATCCAAAATACAATTCCTCTGTTCCTCTATTTTCTCTAGTCTCTACTCTTTACTTTTTCTAATTCTGGAGGACTCCACCCTCTAAAGTGGAAACTTAAATTCCAGAACTTGCTGTTGCTATCATTCTTATCCATCATACTTCGGTGGAAAATAAATGTTCTTAACAAACCTTAATGGCCGGCCCATTAGCAAACGAGATCCATGTCTTCATTCCATGGTGGCGAATATCAATAAGGTACATAGTGCGAAATATCATAAATGTCTAGGACGGCAAGCACAAACCTTTCAAGTAGAGCTGGCAAAATTTGACACGACCCGATTACCCGACACGAACACAACACCAATAAATGAGTATGAGTCGTCGAATTTAACACGATTATTAAATGGGTCGGGTCCAGGTCAACACGATTTTTTTCCGTGTCGGGTTAGGGTTAAAATTCTTGACCCATTTACCCGATCAATGACCCGATTATATTTTCTATTTTAAAATAATTTACAGATTCTTGTCATCAAAACTTAAATATTAGGATGATTTTTTTTATTCTTTAAAAGGATGAATATAGACACAATATTTTATTTATAAAATTTTAAATACATTTAGAGCTTTAATAGTGTAAATGTATAAAATATTACTAGACATGTATATTTTATAATATTGATATATACTATTATTTACATATATATAATTAAAACCTCAATAGTATGTGTAATATTTTAGTAGATATATATATTTTATAATATTGATAAATTATGTATATATGTATGGATGTATGTATGTATGTGCATATATATGTATGACAAAGTGTAAATATTTAATGTAACTTTTGTTTAATATATAAATATTAAGCCAGTTATTGGGTAATCCGATTATTTTTTCGTGTCAGATTTGAGTCTCAATATTTTGACACGATTATTAAATGGGTCGAATTTGAATCGACCTAAATTTGACATGACACAAAACTGACACGATACGAACACGACCCGATGACCCATTTTAGCAGCTCTACTTTTAAGTCCATGAGGATAAAATACCAATAAAGTCCAACTGTCCCGCTTCTTAACACATGTCGGATCCTGATTGGTAATATCCAAAACGGAAAAAATCTTTAGGCGGGTATTTAACCAAGAAAAAAAAAGGATAATTTCATTTTTCGATACTCGTCAGCACTTGTCAGTCCTGAGATAAGACTCGAAAGATCTCCAAATCTGCAAACCAAAACCTTAATCAAAATTCTCCAATTTTTAATAATGTTTAAGTTTCAGTCGAACTAAGGCTTCAGTATTGTTGTTCTTTTATTTTATATTTCAAAATTTGAAAAATGAATTTCACGACAACTTTTCGCGGGAACTTGAGTCTGCTACCACATTGCAGTTCTTGTTGTGATATTCGTTTTCAGCCAATTTTAGCTTCGTTACATGTCACTCGCCCCGTACGGTGCCGTTTAGGAAACTTCAGCTCCTATAAGGTTTCAAGGTATCGATTTTTTCTAGTATTATTGGTTGAACTCTATTTATTTATTTTAATTTTTAATTAATGGATATTAGTGTTCATTTTATAGATTTTGCAGGAAGAAGAGAGAGCTTATTTGTAGAGTAACTGATACACAGACTGAACCGGATAGCAATAATGATAAGGTGCCTCTTTTTTATTTTATTTTATTTCATTTTAATTTTTTGGTACTTGCTCATGTATATTTTATAAAATGCCTGCTGTATTTCAGTTCTGAGCAAAGAATTTGCTACCAAAAAAAAAAAAGTATCATCTTTCTTTTCATGATGAACATTTCTTTTAATTGCCCTAGTAAAGTATGATCTTTTTTGACTTTTGTGTTTCTCCTCTAATGAATTGGTATTTATCTGAATTTATATAGGAAAAAGAAGTTCATGATGGTCAAGAAAATCAACCGGCAACTGCTTCCGATCAGGAGGATGACAAATCCCAGCCGGATTCTCAACTTGATTCACAGCCCCAAGTTGAAAATCAAATAAATGGCAATGATGTTGCTGATACAAAAGGTGGCGTCCAGGTATTTATTTTAAGTAATTAAAGTAATGCAAATGTGAACTGCGGTCACTAGATAGCTTGTTTATCAGATTATCATCATATGATTGAGGTTAGTCAGTGTGATCTGATGAATTCACTTTCTACTCTTGACCACTTGATTAGATTTTCCTTTCTTGTTGTGTCCATATTGTTCGTAAGAAAATTAAATTTGAAAGTAGAGATCTAATAGCATATGAACGCCTGAGCAGAATGACTTTGTCTATTTAAAGTTTTGGCTCTCATTTTGAGTTTCATAACTCTTGGATATCAAGAAAACAGTTCGCTTTCATTTGTAGAGAATGGACTTTTCTTTTCCTCTCATAGTTATTGCATTAAGCTTGTGTTTAAAGCAGGATGATGGCAATGGAGAAGTTGCCAGTGGATCCCCATTGCCAGGTGTGAAGGTGATTATGATTTGCGCACTTTCATATTTATTGCATTAGAACAAAGATCATAGTTCAATGTCTTCTTACAATACTTCTCTCCATATATTTCCTGGATAGCCTCAGCAACTGGATGAATATATAAGGATTCCAAAGGAGACAATTGATATTCTAAAGGACCAAGTATTCGGTTTTGATACCTTTTTTGTGACAAACCAGGAGCCATATGAGGTGGGTATATTACTTCTTTGGCTTTTTGTTTCTCATTTGCGTGAAACTTTTTGTGAATAACTAGAGCTACAAATGGAGTACACCACCAAGGTTAGAAACCCAATGGTTGTATAAATAGATCCTTCAAGAAATGGGAACTCCTTATTCATTTATATGGAATTAAAATGACTCATTCATTTGGTGATATTATGCTAATTTTTCCAGTTGATAGGTGCTTGCTTATGGGCATTTTATTGGTTAGTTTAACTTGTTCATTTACTTTTGATAGGGTGGAGTTTTGTTTAAAGGAAATCTGAGAGGACAGGCAGCTAAAACCTATGAAAAAATATCAACTAGGATGAAGGTATGCAGATATGCACTTTGTCAATAACAATATTTATGAAGATTTTGAATTATCTTTTGCTAGACTTAATTTCTGCTCAATATTTACACAGAATAAATTTGGGGATCAGTATAAGCTTTTTCTTCTGGTCAATCCAGAGGATGATAAGCCAGTAGCAGTTGTAGTTCCAAGGAAAACATTGCAACCAGAGACAACAGGTGATTGTTTAACTGTCACCTAGAAAGTTATTCATGCTGATATCAAGCTTCATCATCGTAACTGATTTCCATTCTTTGGAACATAAAGATTATTAGCCAGCATTGGTTTATATTGCTTTTGCAGCTGTCCCAGAATGGTTCGCAGCTGGGGCATTTGGGTTGGTTACTGTGTTTACATTACTTCTCCGGAATGTGCCTGCTCTGCAGTCCAACTTATTGTAAGTGGTTCTTTATGACTTTTTAAAGTCATATATTCAAAGATGATGAAATATGGCCTGTTTTAACTCCTTCGAAAATGCAACTAATTTTCCTCCTTGATTTTTCATTTCTTCTTTGAGATTATAGATTTTGCAAGATTATTTTGCTGTTAATAAGCATAACCCACTCTACACTACCTTATTTAGTTGTTTATTTATAGTTTTAGCAAAATCTTAGATGCTGGGGAAGTACCTAAAAAGAAATATTATTGATGATAAAAATTAAAACTAGGATGGAGTATATAATAACCAGCCTAGCCGGCAAAAGGGCAACTTTATGGAGAAGACCTGTCTGAATTACTCTAAATTTTCTACGAATCAGTTATGTGAATTCTGAGACACTTCACGTGGTGAAGTTTAGTTGTATTTCATTATTTGACTGCAAAAACAATGTTTGTGATGCTGCAGATCAACTTTTGACAATCTCAACTTGTTGACAAATGGCCTTCCTGGAGCTCTTGTTACTGCACTTGTTATAGGGGTACATGAACTTGGCCACATTTTAGCTGCGAAAAGCACTGGAGTTGAGCTCGGGGTGCCCTACTTCGTTCCTAGTTGGCAGGTGATATGTTCTGTTCCAAACTTTTAGTTGGAAGAACTCCCCACTCCCTTTTCCCCATTTTCTGTTTATATTGTGAATTTTTCAGTACAGAGAAGCTACTTTTATGGAGAAAAAATATGGTAATCATAATAAACTATATTATAATGGCTAGTTGGATTTCCACCTGAAACTAACTCTTCAATTCCTTCAAAGCTCAATCACAGAATTCAACATTGATGTTGGATGGTTTAATCTTTGTTAAAAAATGCAAGATTGCCTCCAAAAGCACTTGATCATCATGATTCTGTAATCAAGGCATAATCAAACCTAAATCTTGGGAAATTTGTTTCAGACCTGAGAACATAAATTCTTGATTGACTATTGATGCATATTAATAGTGATGTCCAAGCAATAACATAGAACACTGGCTTTCATCAGCTGGCTGATCACAACCATGTTGGCCAGAAGCCATATTTACATCTATAAAGCATTTACGGATTCATTATGTGTTTCCTTTGCATATGTGTCAGACTAATGAATTGTTTTGGTGGCAGATAGGCTCTTTTGGTGCTATAACGAGGATTAGAAATATTGTTTCCAAGCGTGAAGATCTCCTAAAGGTTGCAGCAGCTGGACCTTTGGCTGGGTTCTCGTTGGGCTTTGTTCTTTTTCTTGTAGGATTCATATTCCCACCCAGTGATGGTATCGGCATTGTTGTTGATGCTTCAGTATTCCATGAGTCGTTTCTTGCTGGGGGCTTTGGTAAGCAATTGATTTAAAACAGCTATTTGATGCAAAGATAGGGTTTCCATATACATGCTTGTTGAATTTTTTCGAATCTCGTGTTGATCTGTTACTACAAGTTCTGGAAATTTTGGTTCTTATTTGACTTTATGGCTGTGGAATTCCTATCTTCTTTTATAGCAAAGCTTCTTCTTGGCGATGTACTCAAGGACGGCACTCCAATATCTGTTAACCCATTAGTCATTTGGGCTTGGGCTGGACTTCTCATAAATGCCATCAACAGCATCCCTGCTGGGGAGCTAGATGGAGGCCGAATTGCTTTTGCCTTATGGGGAAGAAAGGTATTTCATTTGAAGTTATTCTGATTACTGAAAATTCTCTCACAAGCCTAATGACCATGGTCCATGGTTAGACCTTCAAACTTGTAATCGTAATTCCGGATATCTACTGAAAGTCATATATGTTTAAACACTACCCAACACAACTAATTAGAAATGCGTAAGTGTTATAATGATCAAGTTTTTCTGTTGAACAGGCTTCAACGCGCTTGACAGGTGTCTCAATCGTGCTGCTAGGCCTGTCCTCTCTTTTTAGTGACGTCACATTCTATTGGGTTGTACTCGTATTCTTCTTGCAGAGGGGGCCAATTGCTCCACTCTCTGAGGAAATCACAGATCCTGATGATAAGTACATTGCTCTCGGAGTTCTAGTTTTGTTCCTAGGATTGCTGGTATGCTTACCATACCCATTCCCTTTCTCAGATCAAGCTGTTTCAAATTTCTAGCTCAATCTTCTCTCATATGTTATACTCTGATCCTTCTGATAGATGAGAATCTGTCTCAGTAGGACTTTTCAAGGGAGATTCTCCTTGTATAATACATCTTGGGCTGTAAGTTGCGTAGTAGCTGAAATATCCGCGATGTCATTAATCAAGAACAACATAAACGTGTCAAGAGCTGGCTGATTTCTTGTGGAAGAAAATAGCTAGTTAATAATTTATTTTTACTTAAAGCAGATAAAATCCGACTGCAATTTCGATGTGCATGTCAATTGGCACTTAGTTTTGATAGTCACTTTGACGCAATTAGACAAAAATTACAACATTTCGACAGGTCTTATGCAGCGCTGAGACAACTTTACCACTTCTTGTTTCTATTGATGATACAAATTTTAAACAAGGAATTCATAACATTTGCATGGCAGCACTGGTAGTGATAACTACAATAATTTCATATTGAAGAATATGAAGTTATAGCTAATGCGATGACTAATTAAACTTTTCAACTTGAAAATGAATAATCGGTTGAGTGTTAAAATACCTCCCCTTCCAATCCATGACAAAGGTAAAGGGTTGGAGGAGTTATTTCATGTGTGTTGTAAAGAGACCGTCAATTAGTCACCAAAACAGAACTACTTATATTCACTTAAATTGTTTCTTACCTTTCCATCGTTAAGACTGTTTCTAACCCTATGTTTCTCGGTCAGCATCATCGTATAAAAAAAATATAAAACAAAAAAAATTACAAGAAATGTTGTAGATCTAAATAAGATGCATCCTAGCTATTATAAAGAAATTGTAAATAAGAAAATGTGCGAGGACTGCAATGAAATCGAGCAATAGAAATTAGAGAGCAGCTAGCAAATGGTCTCGGTATGGTTTCATTCAATATTGAATATAATTTACCAGGCAGCAAGGCTGTTTGTTATGAAAAGCTTGTAAAGAATTGAAGGCTGACCGACCGCTGATAGAATTAACTATAAATTCGAGTGGGTTCACCATGTTAATTGATTATTTTCATTTCATACGTGAACCCGGCTTGTGTTTTACTTCTTTTTCTGTCTCTATCTTCCAATCCAGGTGCACCCCGTTTCCCATTCTTACAGATCTTAATTGCTTGACAAATCTTGCGAGCCTGACTTGACTAAACTTGTTACAATTAATTTTTACTTGACTAATCTTTGCGAGCTTTGCTTGACTGTTATGATGCATTTATAAACATAAACAGTTTCTTTGGAAACTGGATTCACCCGAAAGAACGAATTGTCATATTGTTGTGAAAAGTGAATTGACTGGTATTTTGTCTATGAAAACGACTTGAGAGTGAATTGCCTGCCTGTATAAGCCTCCAACTCCTGATTATATAGCACGTGAGCAGCCTCAAGTGTTTCTCAAGGGTGGGGTGCTGAACAAGTTTCTCATCATCTAGCAAAAAATTATAAACGTTTATCAGAGTGACGGGCGTGCCGGGTTAGAAAATGCATGATAGGGATGTTAAAGATAAAAACGGCAAGCTTTACTTCCAAAGAATTTTCAGAGAAGGAAAATGGCGAAGAAAGACTTTATTTGTTTGTGGTTGTCTCATTTCCCCTTAATACAAGGCACTTGGTAATTGCTTCTCTTCTTCACAGTAAGGCTGGCGGCTCTACGTAGGGTGGAAGTGCAAGTCTTTTATTAATAGAGAACTACTATGACTAAATATGATTAGGATTTTAATTCATGCACTCAAATCTTTGAGTAATTATCTGCTTACATGTACGGTATTACTGTCAAACACATGTCATTATTAACTGGTGACATAAATATTTGAATAAAACTTTTGTATCGAAACTTTACGGCAATTTATACGCATATCATCATTACTCCAAATCTTTACATGCAGTATAATCAGTTTCTGCGAATCGCGCTGCGCCGCTTGTCTTTAGATGACTATTGAGTATTGACTGTCGAATAGCAGAGATAATTGAGTATCGGTTCAGTCGTGACACACGACTGAACCATGTTAATCGACTCCCAATGTGGTTTAATTTAAGTTACTGGACCTGTCTATGTTACAGATTCTGTAACAAACATCTCCCGTCATCCCACCATCCGATTTTCTTTTGTTTAGTTTCTCACTCCACATCCAACCACATCCAACGGCTGATGCTGCAGTCTGTACCTTACAGATTCTGTAACGTAGTTTTGTCCTAAGTTACTTACTCTACTTGCATACTTCGAAAGAAACAAAAGCCTTTTTACATCTCTCATCTCTCCTGGCCTTGATTACACATGGATTCTCATTTCATTTTATAAACTGTAAACATTCACGTGTGTGGAAAACTGAAAATGGAAAATTGTTTCTTTGTTTCCTGAGGTTTCCACCGAGTGGCATTGACTATTTTCTTGCTTGGAATCGGGATTCTTCTAAAAAAAAAAAATTTGTAATATATTAAAATCTATTTTTTTATATTTTTAACGTGTATCTTGATTCTATATATATAAGATTTTAATATTTTTTTAATTATTTGTAAAATTTTTAATATTTTTTAATATATTAAAATCTATATCATCAGCAGCCCTTTAAAATTACATCTATTTTTACACTAATTTATAATAATTAAATTTACTATATATTTTGAGAATTTAATAAAATAATTAATTAATAACAACAGTAATTAATGTATTTTCTCTCTCCTTATCAATTTTCTTATACAACTTAATTTCTCTCTCCTAAATTTTCTCATAGATAAGTCTTTATCCATTTAATGTATCATTAAAAAAAATTCCAAGATTTGATTTTTATTACCAATGTCTAAGAACCCATCTCGGGATGACAATGAAGCGTTTCAAAGTTAATGATTTTTTTCAAGAAATTCAAACGATTAAAGGCTAATAGGGCCATATATTGGGGTTCTTAGATTTTTTTTTTTGCGTTAATGGTGGATAAGAGGAGAGTTGAATTTTTGAGTGAGGATGGAAATGGGTGTGATTTGTTTGATGGTGATCGGGTGTGGAATGAGAAGTACTCTTTGTATAAGTATGTAGATTGTAAATTTTTTTTTTTTTTTCATATGAAGGATTTTGGTGTACTGAAAATGAGATGCCGGATAATTTCCTAAGCAAGCCATTCTTGATTGTGGATTTTTTTTTTTAATGTTTCATTCAATGGATGGTTAGCCATGAGAACAGAAAAACAAAAAGAAATTAAGAAAATTAGGAGAGAGAAAAAGTTACTGAGAAAAATTAGGAGAGAGAAATTAGGTTTTAATGTGTAGTAAAATTAGAAATTAGGTTTTAATGTGTAGTAAAATTAGGTTTTAATGTATAGAAATTAGGTTTTAGTAAAATTAGAAATGTGAGAAATTAGTAAAATTAGGAGAAATGTGTAGAAATTAGGTTTTAATGTGTAGTAAATCTAATGGTTATAAATTAGTGTAAAAATATATGTAATTTTAAAGGGTTGGTGATATATATATATGGGGGGAAACTTATGGTGCAACTGTGGCACCGTGCCACAGTTGCACCATAACCTTATCCTATATATATATAAGATTTGAATGATTTTTTTTAATTATTTGTATAAATTTGGAACTTTTGATTGAAGACGGCAGAGAAATGTCGCATAGTCAAATAAAAATTTCTTAATTGTCGTAATCATTGAGAATTTGAGATTGACTTTTTTTTTAAAAGTTTTAATTTGTATATCATGGTTGCGGTGAAAATTTTGCAGTAGTATCATATTACGGTCAAATTTATCATCATTGTGATTTGTGGTCTTAATTTCAATAATAGAAAATGAGCCTACAAGTGGAACAAGGAAAAATAAATGCCTCGACTGTTCACGTATCAGTGTGTCTGCTTGGATGTTAGGTTTAGCTCTTTCATTTTCATAATCTTTTTCCCCCAGTACTGATTCTCCACCATGACCCTGCTATTACTCTTCTCAATTTTAATGTTACTGATGTCGGACAAGTATTTTAAAATTAATTATTTTAGCACGTACTTTAATTTTTGTCAACTATATTTTATTAGTCGTTTTGCAGTAGTTATGACTTATGAGAGCCTTTTTATTATTATTTAAGTTGGATTCTATTTCTCTATTTGAGTTATTCTAGCCTAATGAATTTGTTCTATTATAAATGGAGTGGTTATTTTTTTTTAAAATCGTTGTGGTTAATAAAAATCACTTCTTATAATTCTAAAGGGATTATTTATCAAAATTTCTCTTATACAATCGTTTAGATTAGAACGTCATCTAATCTTGTTGTAATACTAATCGTACAACTTTTTTGGCTACTCTTCACTCATCTTCCACCCAATTCAATTCAACACTGAAAAAAAAAAATCAAAATCCCAAACCATAGTCACCCATTACCATACATAACCGCTGCCACCACCGCGAACCGCCTCGCTATCTACCCTTCGCTGCCAATTGATTCACACCATTAGACTCACGAGCCTCCACTCACTAAAACCAACCGTCTGCTACCCATCTGCCACCGCTAGAACTACCACAACAACAACAACCACATATCCACTAGCGTAGGAAAAATCTAAATGCGACAATAGAATCCTACCTAGATAATAATAGAAAAACTCTCATAGAAAACCAATTAAAATATGACTCTAATAAAATCTAATTGACAAAAATTAAATACTTACTAAAAACAATTAAACTGAAAATACTTGTCCTACATCAATTGCGGTCTACTTTAATTTATGTTTTTTTTTTTTGCGATAGCCCCCTATTGAACAAATAAAACCTTGCTTTTATCATTTTGTAATATAAATATTTTACAATAATGGTTGGTAGCTAAACGAAGTCCTTTATTCTTTTTTCTTTTTTTACAATAATTAAGCAAAATAATTTCTATACTTTGGAAAATAAGATTTTAACAAGCAAATGAAGATATAAAAATTTCAGAAAGGGGGCGTTTGGTAGCTTGCATTGCACTGTATTGCTTTCCATTAAAATATTGTTCTTATAGTAGCCCATGTTTGGTTGTAATTTCTGATCGCATGCATTTTATTAAAAAGGTTGCTACTAGCTAGTACATTGAAAGATGTATGAAATAAACTATGGAAAAGTAGGGTTTAGGTTGTGTTGAGTTAAAATAATATTCATGTTTTAAATATAATCATTTTACTTTTATTATTCAATAAATTATAATAAATTTTATTTTTATTAAATATTGATTTATATTTATATTTAAATAAAAATTTTAATTTAGATAACAATAGAAGATAGTAATAAACTTAAATATTTAAAAAAGTAAATGATAATACATTATTTTAATTTCATTAATAAAATCATTTTAATTATTTTACTTAAATATTTAAAAAAATATTTTAATTTTATTTAATCATTTATTATTTAATAAATAAAAATAAATTTACATTTTAATATTTTATTTGTATAATATGATTTGATCCATATTATATTATATAATTATAATATATTTATATTTTAACAATATAATATTAAATTGCACTACATTATAATATGATTATATTATTTTATAATGACTAACACATGGAAATAATTTATATTAGAATATAATATTATTAATAGTATACATAATGTTATAATATTTTATTATTTAATAGTAGTATAACATAATGTTATAATACTATTCAATCATTTTTATATTTCAAAAACTAATAGTAAAACCCTAAAATATTAATAAAATTGAATATAAACTAACTAACTAAGTACAGTATCATATTATACTTTCAGGCAATACACCCTAATGTAATAAACTATAATGTAATACAGTTAACACAGTGTAATATAATACCATCTGATAAATGTACGCAAAGTAATTATTATTCTAAATAGGAATCAAACGCGTCAGCTGGGGAACAGTTGTGTGGCTATTGTGCTTCCATTTCAAGTTCATGCCGCACGATTTATTCAACAATAATATTAGGGATTCCAATATTTAAGTTCTAAATTAAATTTTAATGTTATGTGTCGCTTATTTATCGAATAACGAATTTCATAATTAATAAAATTACTTAACCATCATCTAATGGATGAATATCATATTAGTTGAGATTCAAATTGAAATTTAGTCGTTGGTATACTTGCAATTTATTCAGTCGCTCTCCTCACTAACTACGTACATGACAATTCATAATTCAAACCAGCAGCCCGCCGTCTGCATCCACCACCAAAACTGGAAGTCATCAAGCAAAGCTGATAAAGCTGATATTATTTTATAATAACATTACGGATCTGCAATCCTTTTAGATAAAGGGCAAATGTAGCAGCATCAATCCCCATGGTTAGTCGTTTCCCGACTGGGGCCGGCGTCATTAAGTCACACTGGATTTTAATCAGTATTGGTTGCTGGTAAAATTACAATAAATAGTATTCATTCGTACGCAGTACCCTGTTTTTGACTTAACTTCACAATGATAAGATAGTTATTATTTGAAAAAAAAGAAATTGAAGGAGATAAGATCCTTGAATTGAAACGTCAAGTTGAATGGCAATAATATAAATATAGTTTTAATTGGCGAAATGATACCTGCGTTTTGTTGAAGTGAAATTTACTGACAGTCTCAGCATTTGGTTAACTTCGTCCAATCATATACTGACCCATTCGTGTAGGTATCCAGAGCTAAGATTTGATTATAAATTATCCTGAATATACAACAACCGGTCAAAGATAAACTCCTATTTTGTGTAAGAAAAATTTCAAATGAAAATGTAGTTTCGGTGTACTCTACTCTTTAAGTCAAATTTCATGAAACAGATAATAGTTTAAAAATTTTAAAGATGCTTTTTTAATTCTATAATTATTATTTATTACAATAATTCTAAGATGATTGACCATTGAGGATTTTTTTTTTTTTTTTGGAACAACATTATAAGTCTATGTTTAGTTGTATCTAAAGCCTGTTAAAGCGGATGAATTATAGGGAGATTGTCAGTTTTTTTTCTTATTTAAAATTAATATATTAATGTTTTCAGCATCAATAATGACTCTGCAGGTGACAATTAACCACTAGGCCAAAAATAAGCAAAAGTGAAGAATGGAGGAAAAGAAAGCGAGAGAGAAAAAGAAAACAGAAAAACAACGCGTAAAGAAGAGCAAGTCAATTTAAGAAGAAAGGTAAATATATCATTACTGGGGGAGTTGCATTGATATTTAGGCAATATCTCCAAGGAAAATGCCAAAACAATCCCGAACAAAATAACAAACCATCGGGTAGCTTCAATAGTTTAAGCCTCACATTTAAAATAAGATAAAATTATTGACTTAATAGTTTTATTTACTTAAAAATCTGTTGGTATCTCAAATGAGATTTTGCATTGTGTGTGGGCAGTTGTCAAAACCCGAACGAAGGACGCTTTAATTAGCCATTAGAAAACATGGCATGTGTAAATGTAATTGAACGTGCTTCTCACATGTTTTTGTCCATTAATAAGATTGGCCAGAGAAGCGACCCACATATCCATTTCCAACAAATTCGACTCCTTATTGGTTAGCTAAAAGGATAATCATTTAAATTCAACAAATTGAACGTGCTTCTCACATGTTTCTATATATTTATATATATATATATAGAAAGTCGGCCATATGGTGCTGGGCTTGCTTCTGTACTTTTATGAAAATTAAGAGTATATGTATATATTTAGACAAATCTCAACAGATTATATATGGTGGCTTTCGTTCCAATTCCTAATGTAAGTAGTCATGCATTGAATTCATAATATTTTAATTGATTACCACAATCTTTGACCTTTATAACATTAATCAATCAGGTTTTCAAGTTGGTGATTGGATCGTGCTCGTGTCAAGCACTTCCCAACGAGACCATTCATTCATTAAGCTCGACACCTGCTCGAGTCTTATGCCATGCATGCCAAAATACAGTCATATTATCTATCATGCACGGCGTTGAATGCATGCTAAAAATTATTCCCACACTCGCACACCATTTAAACTTTTCTGAAACTCAAATTTTGACCATCGGTACTGAATCTGAAAGAACGTGACTTCGCTAATGAAAATGAAATCTTTTAAGATATTAATAATGATAAATTAAGCAAAACAACAAATACGCATCCTTTTTGAAGCTTTTCAAAGAAGGTACGTGCGGTCCAGCCCTAAAAAGTTACTCCCGTAAGTACGGCCGCCACTGTACATGACAGCCAATTTCTAAGCCGGCGGCTGTTCGATTTCATTAATCAGTTTTCTCTAATGAAGTAGAGGTACTTGGATTTATTAGGAGAATGAGCCACTTCGCCTAATGGATTAATTTTTTGAGTTTGGATATTTATAAATATTAAGTCATTCTTCTTTCAAACGAAACTTATAATATTTTTTAATCCGTGTGTTATTATTTCTTATTATTTTTTATCTGCGTGTTATCATTTGATAGAGGTGATCTGTACTTATTCAAGTCAAATGTTAAATAATATTTTTCGAAGAATGAATTAAATATTGGAAAAAAAGTGAAAAAGTCTTTATAATTATTTAATTCACATGGGAATTATTGATGGCTAATTCACCATTGGCCAGTTTCTAATCCCCATCAGAATGACTAGCTGTATTTAATTTTATTCTCAACAAAAGTTACTATCACTAGCCGGATTTGGATCGACGCGGATCTAAACTTCTTATAATATTCTAATTGATAAATATTGAATAAAATATATGTAATTAATTAAAACTTAACTGTATATATATGGTTATAAATACTCACATAGTAGAAGATTATAAATTGCTCAGTTCAGCTCACTCTAAATCAAAGTGATCGTAGTATATCTAGTAGTTTTGCATTTATTATTTTAATCATTGAAGATGCAATTAAAAAACTCTACTCAGAAGCATCCACTTTATGAAGTCCCATTCTTCACTAAAATTAAATATACAAAATTGGTGGAACACTAAGCCAAAGAATTCAAAGTAGAAATCCGAGCTCAATGAGAACAACAAGAATTAGCCCAACGTGAAGCTGAATGGTGGGATTACTTGGGAAGTGAAGAAGCAGACAACATAGAAAACGACATGGAAAATTAGTCAACAATAACTAGCTTGCCAAAAATTAAAAGTAGTCAGAGTCAAAATCACGTGTTTTTATAGATGACCTTCTTTTACTTACTACCCGATAAGGAAAAACTAAGAAAACATCTTTTTTATTTTACCTTTTTTTACCGATAGTGAGTCAGCATAAATAATAGTAGCCAGTTACTATTCATAGATATTGAGTCACCAAAAAGTCATAATTAGCCAGACAATATTTAGTTTTACTTTTTAGTTAATCGATGACTTTTCACCACATATAAAGTGTAACTTTTAAATTTTATCTTTTGTACACATGATGTGTTTACTTGTAAAGTGTAACTTTTAAATTTTGCAATAAATAGTTCGCCAAAAATCAAAAGTAGTCAGAAGTAAAAAAAAGTTATCTATAAAAACACGTGATTTTATAGATAACTTTTTTTTACTTACTACCTGATAAGGAAAAACTAAGAAAACATCTTTTTCATTTTGCCTTTTCTTACCGATAGTGAGTCAGCATAAATAAATAGTAGCCAATTACTATTCATAGACAATGAGTCACTAAAAAGTCATAATTAGCCAGACAATATTTACTTTTTACTTTTTAGTTAATCGATGACTTTTCACCACATGTAAAGTGTAACTTTTAAATTTTGTCTTTTGTACTCATGATGTGTTTACTTGTAAAGTGTAACTTTTAAATTTTGCAATAAATAGCTCGCCAAAAATCAAAAGTAGTCAGATATAGAATCACGTGTTTTTATAGATGACCTTCTTTTACTTACTACCCGATAAGGAAAAACTAAGAAAACATCTTTTTCGTTTTGCCTTTTCTTACCGATAACGAGTCAACATAAATAATAGTAGCTAGTTACTATTCATAGATAGTGAGTCACCAAAAAGTCATAATTAGCCAAACAATATTTACTTTTTACTTTTTAGTTAATCGATGACTTTTCACCACATGTAAATTGTAACTTTTAAATTTTGTCTTTTGTACACATGATGTGTTTACTTGTAAAGTGTAACTTTTAAATTTTGCAATAAATAGCTCGCCAAAAATCAAAAGTAGTTGTTGAGTGTTAGAAAATGCATATTTATAAAGGAGAAAACCGTCATTTTACATTTCAAGTCTTACTAATAACCCTTGCTTTTATGTATTTAACATTCTTGTGATTTAATTACGTGTGTTTTATTTTAATTAAGTAATTTATGTATTTTAGGGGCATTATAGTCATTTCACAATAAAGGAGAGATCAGACGGCAAAACGGACATCACTTTTGAACTCAGGACGGTCGAAAACCTTAGGAGGAGCATAAAAGGAAAAATGAT
The DNA here is from genome assembly GCF_000493195.1 of Citrus x clementina. NCBI lineage: Eukaryota > Viridiplantae > Streptophyta > Magnoliopsida > Sapindales > Rutaceae > Citrus > Citrus x clementina. The sequence continues at coordinate 1,044,591 of NW_006262274.1, forward strand.
ACTATTCACATGTACGGTACTATTCACGTATACGAGACTGTATACGTTACTGTTCACGGCACTGTTCACATAGACGGATCGATGACGTGACATTGACCGATGATGTGGCATTGACTGATGAGGTGTCACGATCCTGTTGGACTAAAATTCTTATGTACTGTTGATGGTGACGTGGCAGCATATCAGTGGACGAAAAATCTCGCGTACGGTGCATGCATCACACAGGATTATTTTCAACCAAACCGCGTTACTGTTCATCCGGGTCAAACCGCGTTACTATTCAAAGTCGGGTCAAACCGTGTTACTGTTCATCCGCGTGGTCAAACCGTGGACTGTTAACTGATGACGTGGCGCAATCCTGAGCGTCCAAACTGTTTTTAATCCGATGGCCATGATTTACTCCATGTATCTATAAAAAAGGGGCCTCTCCCCCCTAATTTGATATCTCTGAATCCATTTTTGGACTCTGTTTTCTATAATTCCCTCTCCATCTTGTATTTTCTTCGTATTTTAATAAATTTCCATTTTGCCCCTAGTTCAATTATGAGTGGCTAATTTTCTTTCAAGCTTGGGTTGAAGGTGAAGTCTCAACATGTGTCATGGGCTTAATTTGGTAAATTTATTTTCTCTTCCCCTCTAGTTTTTGTGGATGTTTTGACTTCTCGTCGACAAATAATACTAATCTTGTCTAGTACCGCCTTGGTTTCACCGGCCCTCTAGTACAAGGTTATTATTATTTGGCACGATAAGCCCTTAGTACCATATTGATTAGAGCGTGATTCATGAAGTGTGGATTCCCCCCTCATGATTTAATTGGCATTAATAAGGATTATTTAGCCCATGATGCATGTTGATACGGATCCAGATACCCAAGTACGTCATTTTAATAGAATTCTCTTTAATTTATTCTCGCCATTTCAATTCCAATTTTAGAATTTATTCTCGCCATTTTAATTTAAGTATTAGCATATTCCAAATCATTTCCACCATAAATCCAACAACTCATTTACAAAATTAATTCTATATATAATTAAAATCCACCTCCTCGTGGGATCGACACTCGTCACCATTAGTCTATACTACAATAGATTCGTGCGCTTGCGAGTACATTAAAATTTGCACAACAGTAGTCAGACCCAGAATCACGTGTTTTTATAGATGACCTTCTTTTACTTACCACCCAATAAGGAAAAACTAAGAAAACATCTTTTTCGTTTTGCCTTTTCTTACCGATAGTGAGTCAGCATAAATAATAGTAGCTAGTTAGTGAGTCACTAAAAAGTCATAATTAGTCAGACAATATTTACTTTTTACTTTTTAGTTAATCGATGACTTTTCATCACATGTAAAGTGTAACTTTTAAATTTTGTCTTTTGTACACATGATGTGTTTACTTGTAAAGTGTAACTTTTAAATTTTGAAATAAATAGCTCGTCAAAAATCAAAAGTAGTCAGATCTAGAATTACGTGTTTTTACATATGAAATTTTTTTACTTACTATCCAATAAAGAAAAAACAGTGAAAACATCTTTTTTGTTTTGTCTTTTCTTACCGACAGTGAGTCAGCATAAATAACAGTAGCCAGTTACTATTCATAGATAGTGAGTCACTAAAAAATCATAATTAGCCAACCAGTATTTGCTTTTTACTTTTTAGTTAATCGATGACTTTTCGCTACATGTAAAGTGTAACTTTTAAATTTTGTATTTTGTAACTCATGATGTGTTTACTTGAGGGTTTAGGGTAGGTATGGCAATGGACATCGCCCGCAGCGGGTTTGCCATTACCAAATCCAAACCCGCACAAAATTTAAATTACCAAACCCACCCGCAACTCGCAGCGGGTTTTAATTTTTTTAAAAAAACTCACCCGCAGCGGGTTTTAACAATTACCAAACCCGCAATGGTACCCGGTGGATTTTTTGTGGGTTTCCTTATTTAAAATCACAAATGTTTAATATATAAATTTATAATCATAACCTCAAATTCCATATAACACACTCAATTTTATATTTAAACAATGTAAATGAAAAATTAAAATTTCAACATCAATCCAACACAAATTCTCAAATTTAAGTATAAATTACACAAATCCATTTAAAAAACACAAACTAGTATCTAAAAATAATAATTACATTTCATATTATCATTTAAAACAAGCTCCGAGAGAAGATATTCATTTCATTCACCACCATAAACACCCATCCAACACAATGCCTATAATAACAACTAAGATTAATATTTTCAAATACTAATTCGAAGGGAAATGCCTTTAGTTTTCTTTAGGTTATGACTTTAGAATGGGAAATGGGCCACATACACACATACACAACTTTGAACCTTTGGCTATTTGGTAATTTGAATAATGACATTATTTTCTTTATACATTTTTAGATTTAAATTAAATTAAAAATATTTGAAAAAAATATTGTGGGTTTGGTGGATATCCATGCGGGTATCCACTGGATATAAGGTTAATACCAAACCCACCCGCATCCATGTGCGGGTTTTAGTTTATAATACTAAACCCGCCCGCAACGGGTAAAATTACCCGCATCATGCGAGTTTTGGCAGGGGTTTGGGCGGATTTGCGGGTTTACGGGTACAATTGCCATCCTTAGTTTAGGGAATATGAATGAAGAAATAAAAATGAAATTCATATTTACTTGGCAAAATATAATTTGGGAATGGAAATAAAAGGTGTGGGTCCCACATAATTTAAAAATAAGGAATGAAAATCTCATTCCTATGGGGGGTTGGGAATGGAGATTCCTATTTTCTGAACTGACTTTTGTATCCCTCTTATTTTTTCATATTTCCCGAATTACCCTCGTTCAAATCACAATTAATTTTATTATTTTAAATATTATTATTATTATTAAATTTTATTAACTTTATTATTTTAGTTATTATTAATTATTGATATTATTATTTTTATTAATATTATCATTATTAACATTTATTATTTTTAATTTAATTTTTTAATTAATATTATTTTTTAATAATATTTATACATATATCTAATTAATGAAAATTACATTATTTAATACTATGAGTATTTTGATAAATTGATTTTCATTCCTATTTATTTTGCCAAGTAAACGCATCAATGACATTTCAGTACATTCATATTCCCATTCCCATTTATTTTTGCCAAGTAAACATTAAATTATCATTCACATTCAGCTCATTCTCATTCCACCCCATTCTCATTTCATGAAGTAAACGCACCTTAGAGTCATAACTCATGTCAATAATAGTCCAAAGTTCTCAATAAAGAGTTTTGAGTCAATGTAAAGTAAGCACGAATGTGAGAACTACTCTTGTACCCAAGAAACAAAATCAATAAAAAGTTATTTATCCATAAACACTTAGCAATTTATCTAGACAGTAAATAGCAAGGATATCAAGTAAGTAGTTTAACTCTTTACTTTTATTTAGTTTTCCGGTTCAGAAGTCTAACCGAGTTAACGAAAGTATAAATTATATTTAAAGCATTAACAAAAGACGGTCCTTATTATCATTCAGGAGCAAAAAGTTTTTGGAGGGAAAGTTTTTGAAAATTAAAGGCATGTTCGGTACCCTTTTCAAACTTTTGTTTTCATTCTTGTTTTATGAATACAATTAACTTAAATGTTTAGTAAAAACTGATTTTGAAAAAGGTATTACCGAACGCATATTCTCTGTTTTTACCATTTTCAACTGTATCTACCGAATGCATATTATTATTTTCTATTTTAAAATACAGGATATAGAAAATGATACCAAACGCATACTTAAATTCGAAATACAGCAACTGCAAAATACAATTTTCATTTTCATTTTTGTTCTCAGAAAATACAAATTCAGAAACAATACCCAATAGGCCCTTAGGTTTTTGTTTTTGACAAAATTAATAAGAACTCAGTAAAAGTTTCTGCTGATTTTCTTAAAGCTTCTTTTTAAACACGGTCTCCGTTGGCCCGTTTAGCCGTTGATGTGTTGAAAAGGCGTTTTAGGACGTGAGTCAAGAGTTAAAAGTGTTTTAACATGCATGTTTTCAGAAGCAGTTAAATAACTTTGAAAGACCAGTTTTTGCCAAAGTAACTTCCGTAGTTTTCACAAAGCTTTTTTTGGGAATACTCTGTATATAGGCATGAAACCAACGACGTATATTTTGATGGTCAATCGGAATGAAGACTAGATCAGTTTGCACTGCTGGTATAACAAGCCACGTACAAGTTTGCAGTGGCAGACCTACACGTGGGCTAGGTTGGGCAATAGCCCGGTCTAGTCCGAAAAAATCATTTATACCCATTATGTTTTCATTAATTTAGTAAAATAACAGAGTTTTTATTTCGTTTTCATATATGTCCCTAAATCAATTACCCTTATTTCCATCAATTTAGTATAAAAATAGAGTTTCTATTTTATATTCAAATATGTCCCTAACTCAATTATCCTTATGTTTTCATCAATTTTATATAACAATAGAGTTTTTATTTTATTTTCAAATATGTCCCTAATTCAATTATATTATTTTCAATTAAAATTAGTGACTTATTTTATAAAATGATTAAATTATATATTTATTGAATAGAATGTAAACATTAGGGAGCTAAAATTTTATTACTTCTTTAATTTATTTTAAAAAACTTCGAATTGAAAAAAAAGTATGTCAATGTAATATAATATCGTCACTGGTATTAAAAATACTTACAAAAACAACATATAGTAACAATTATCAATATTTTCATAAACTTTTTATGTGAATTTTTAGATTTTATTTTTTAGTTACATTAACTAGGAGGACAAGTTAGAAAATAAACTTTGAGTATTTTAACAAAACTTTTGATCGAAGAATCATCAACATCTAGTTAGAGAGATAGAGCACCAGACAAAGAAACAACTACATCCAAGTATTTTTTTGCTGAATTGAATTTAGTTTATTATTGAAATTTTTGACTAATAATACTTTTATAATTTGAATGAATGAATAAATTTTAATTGTTTAATTTCTTAAGCATGGTAATTTCATACTTGATTTCAAACATAAAAGCTTTACTTACAATTTTTAATTGATTGTAATTATATATATTGATCTATTTTAGTTTGAAATTCTTAATTGATTTCTTAATTCTTATATAATTACATGTTATTATATGTTGCAATGTCATATTCTATAATTGAAAAATAGTGTTTTGAGATTTGAATTGCCTTTTATTTTCTACTTTTTTTATAATTATTTTTGTTTATAATACATTTTTATAGGGATAAGATTCTTGGTGTTCCTCTTATTTAATGTATTTCTTTTCATTTATAAATTTTTATATATTCGCTTCAAAATATAAATTTTAAAATTTAGCCCGGAATAATATTAAATTTTGGGTCCGCCCCAGTAAGTTTGCATGAAAAAACTTTTATCTTCTTTCTTATTTCCTGGAGCAGCGACATACTCCCCAAATAGAAACCCCTAGATAAGAAAATGCTTGTTGCCCCGACAATCAATCCCGACTGAACCCTACTCTAGCGTAATTTAATTTATCTTCTTTTTTATTTTCAATATTGTCGGGGCAACAAGCATTTTCTTATCTTTCATTATCGAGCGGGCATGGTGATAGATATTTTAAAAAATAATTACTTGTCATGAAACACATGATAATTACTTGTCATGGTGATAGTTATTTTCCATGCTTACACTTATCTTCATTCTTCCAGTTGGTACAACCACAACTACCGTGTTTATTCTTAGCAGCATTAGGTGTTAATTAAATTATAAATTAATATTAAAAACAATCAAAAGAGAAATGAGGTAAAATAACGGAGGAAGCTTTTGAAAACAAGACCGTTTGTAAAGTGTCTCGCAACTGTAAAAATAAAGGAGAGTGGGGGAAGGAGGGAGAAAGAAAAATGGAAAGAAAGGAGTGAAAATTGAAAATTGAAATTATGTCGTCGAATATTTTAGTCGTTAATTTTAAGTTTTAATGGGTATTTTGATCATTTAATCATATAAACTAAAGGTATAATAGTATTTTTATACTGTCCGAGTAGTCGATGGTTAAATTTAACGGTCAAACTAACGGCACGAAGATGGAGTTATGACTTTTCATAATTTTGGGTTGAAGCAAAATTTAGCTTCTTCTTCATCTTATTATTATTATTATTTGCATTATTTGCATTATGGAGCATCTCCACCCTATCATTGCATGCATGTTCATTAATGACACGTACAAATTATTGTATAAATTAAATTTGTACAAGATGTGACATACTATATTTATTGCCGCATGCTTATAAGAATTAAATTTCTATTATATAGAATTTAAAACTATTAATTATAAAGAGACTTCATAGGTATTTTGGTTCTTTTTTTAAGAAAAGATAATTATAAAGCAATAATAAATTAAAAAGATAAATACATAACCACCATTGAGTTGGATATAATATAGGAATTTATATTTTTATGGATATATAATAAATAATAAATTTACCATAAAATATGGTTTAGCATATAATCAAGCCGCTTCTTGAAAATACCAAATAACACCTAATTCCTCACTCTGCGGTCTCCACCCATTATATTTTCCCCTTATTCTCCACCATATCACAAAAAAATTGTCGCAATCTCACTTGTTTGGGATTGGTCCCTGTGGGGCGAAGCTAGAAAGTTAGTCAACGGGGACAACATAATAATATAATTATTATTATTTTTCAAAATAGATATTACTACGTACTTATTGGAATTATATAACCAACTTTACAATTTTATTAAAGTATTTTAAAAAAATTGTGTACGCTGTAAATATTAGATCACGCAAGAAGTAAAGAGAAATATTAGTTGGACTAAGAATAAAGGGACCAAGAAAAATTGAGCCATAAAAATACATTCTTATTTCCATATGCTTCTTCAATTCATGTGCAAGCAATTACGTAGCACTTTCACAAGAGATGGCAATGAGGAGGGGAGGGGAGAGGAGGGACCGACATCTTCGTACATATATCCGATATTTTGTATATATTTTTGTCCCCGCTTATACTTGTCAAAATTACTTGAGGGGAGGGGATGGAGATTCCTAAGTGTCCTCAATCCCCAAATAATTAATATATTTTTAGTTTTTGAACTTGATTTAATCATATTTAAATAAAAAATTTAAATAAATTCTGGCAATATATCTTATATTAACATTAATCCATTACAAAAGTCATATAACAAAATACAAATCATCATAATAATTATTTTCGAATAAGAAATTGGATAAAAGATTGTTTCCGTCCTTCCATTGAATAAAAAATTAGATTAAAATCATTCTCCATATCCTTTCCTAATGGAGAAAATCCACATGCCCCCTCCATGGGATTTCTACCGTCTTTAACTTTCATCTATTTATACGAAGTCTTCACTTACTTATAGAGTGGTGCATATTAAAATAATGATAAATGGATCAAAGTAAGGTCAAATATCATATTTGACCTTACTATCTAAGCTAATATACCATGACGACATGCATTTTTTTTAAACTCTATCTCCACTCAATTATGAAATAATTGAGGAAGGACTGTAATTAACTCCACAATGTTTTTATGGAGGTGTGAACCCTTACTTTCGCATATTGAGTGTAAATGTTCTCCCACTAGGCCAAATGCCCATTGATTACCATGACAATATGCTTGATTAGGCATTGGGTGAATTTTATGGAGATTTTGAAAAAAAATATTATTTGTCAGATTTTTGGGTCGTATGCTTTTTTGAATTAATGATTTAATTGACTTAATTTTAATTGGTTAAGTCATTAAGTTTGTTTGTTTTTTCATCTGAATGAAAATTTTCAATCATTAAATCATTAAGGGGGTGTTTGGCGCCCCGCATAACATTGTATTAGAACGCCACATTATATTAAGATACTGCGATACAATGTTTGACTGTTACGCGGTATTGCATAAAAAAAATTAATGCGGCAAAACCAACATAATGAAATCCCATGTGAATGTCGAGTTTACCCCGCATTGCATGTAGAGATGACCAATGGGTCGGGCCGGCAAGCAAGGCCCATGTGTGGCCGTGCCCGTGCCCGTGCCCGTGCCCGTGCCCGTGCCCGTGCCGTGTCGCGCCCACTATATATTTCGTGTCGTGCCGTGCTGTGCTTAATTTTTTCTACTTAGGCCCGGCCCGGCACACGTGCCGTGTTGTGGGCCATGTCATGCCGTGCCTAAGAAAAAAATCCCAATAAGCGTTTTTTTTTATAAAAAAAAATTTAAGAGCGTATGTCAAGCTGTTGCCATACTTTTTTCAAGTTTATGTACTTTTTTTAGGTTTATACCTTAATTCAAATTTAATAGAATTGAAAATTCAAAACTCAAGTCCACATTCAATAATAATAAACTAATAATAGTAAGAAAATGTAATATTAATTACTGAGTTTGACCTTATAATATTAGAATTTTTTTAATACTTAACAACAACAATAATAACAAATTTTTCTTAAGGGTTAACTTAATTGTTAACTTGGACTTGTATAGAGTCATACATAATAGTTCACAATAATATTAATTGATATTTATAAAATCATGATATTTATAATTTTATTCATTAATATCATGATATCTATTATTTATTTAATAAATTATAAATATATCTCTAATTGTGTCGTGATTTTAAGGCTCGCATGCCTAAAATTCTAAGCCCAGCCCAGCCCACGCTCACGTCATGCTGTGTTGCGTGCACCACCGAAATGTGCTTGTGTCGTGCCGTGCTCGTGCCACGTGCCGTCCGACCCATTGGCCATCTCTAATTGCATTACATCTTCATTTATTGTTCGTTTTTGCAAAGCCCTTACAACTTTCGAGAGTAAAAAATCAGGGAACAAAGCCAACTGCTCGTAACAAAAAAAATAAAAAATAAAAAATAAAAATCATCTTCTCTTCTCTTCTAAATGCGTCAAGCAATTTCTTCTTCTCCTCTCTTCCAAATGCACGGCAGTCTTGCTCTACCACCACGCCATCTTGATTTGCCGAGCAACACTGCAACTTCACCACCTCGCGTCGCGTGATAACTAGCTTCACAGCCACCGTCGCAAGACACCACCAGCTCTAATGCCTTCATGATCTACCTTCATCAAGCTCAAATCACACAAGCTCAAATCACAAACCCTTAAAAGTGCATAAACCAGTCAACAATTAAAAAAAAAAAAAAGATCCTAACATCAAGCTCAGATCATAAACCAATAAATCCATTTGCTAATCTCTCAAATAAACCAAAGATAAAAACTTTATATAAAATAAATAAAACTTTTTCTTGATAAGTAGTAATCTTTGTGCTTGTTCAAAAAGAAAAAAGATTATGAATTGACACTTCAAAGAAACACGATTTATGTTGCGATTAAATTTAGGTTGCGAATTGGGAGTTGTGTGTCAAGGTGGTTGGTGATTAATTGATAAAAAACATACGAGACATAAAACGAAGTGGGTAAAGGGTCTATTAAATAGATATTGGGAGCTGGTTGGTGATTAAATTGTAGTTGAGAATTGGAAGTTGTGGTGGGTGATTGTGGTTTTTAGCTAATTTTGTATACCTTAATTATTTATTTATGTTGTGATACTACGTGAAATTATTCCATCGGACGATTTGATTTAATTTTTATTTTATAGATTATATATTTAAAAAATACTAAAAAATAAATGTTATGCTACTAAAAATTTAAGATAATAAGCTTAAATTTTTATGAAGAATAATTATATAACTTTTAACATTTTTATTAAAACAATAATGTTAAATTGTCAAAATTTAAGACTTTTATATTCAATATTTTTCTAAGTATTAAATACTAATAAATATTATTTTCTAAATATATAATTTAAATTAATCAGCAAAGAAATTAATACAGTACAATGCAACATCAAATATAGTATAACTAAAAATTAATACAATACAGTGTGACATCAAACATTATACAATATTATTAAAATGCAATGTTAATGTAATACAACATAATATAATACTGTGTGCCAAATACACCGTAAGTTATTGAGAATTTTTTTTTAGTTTTTTTCTTAATATAAAAAGTTTGAATGATATCATTAAAAGATATTCTCTAAAATGTAGTTATCAAATAATTAATTTTCATCTTTACCTAAATAAAATTTAATAATTAGCATTATTACCTATCTCTATAACGTGTGATAATATAGTGGTAAACTATTATTATTTTTATCTTTTTATTTTCTTCAAATTAGCATTATTTAACTTCATAATCTTTTATGAATACTTTGCATATAAAAACATCATAAACTACAAAAAACAATTGATTAACATATACTAATATAGAATATTAAAGGGTTTTATCCAATTGAATATGATTTATGTTATGATAGTATATTATCTTATTTATGTTCTTTGAGATGTTTATTATTTTTTTAAGATTTATAATTTGTAAAAGTATAAATGTAAAAATACTAGTTTTTAGATTTTTTAAGTTAAAAAATAAATAACTTAATATTTATTTTTAGTGATACATATAAAAAGACAAACATATAATTCAGATTCAAACTTTCAACTCTATTTAAAATTCAGAATAATTTAAATTTATTTATATTTCAGAGAGAAAAACAAATGCCAACATTGTCTCCACAGTCGGCCCGTACATACAGTTTTCTTTTTTACCAAATCTTATCTATTTATATAACGCCAAATTTCCATGATTTTAAATTATGAAAATTTTGTTTTATTAGAAATTACAAATGGCATTTTTTCCCTTATTAATAAGGATTATTAAATCCATGAATATGATTTATAGTGTAATTTTGGAAAAGACTTACTCTTTCCAAAGTTAATAGGGTTTCTTAAGGCTCCTTATAAAATTATATTTTTCCTTCTTCCATAAACCTAAATCCACAATGTCTTTTTTTTTTTTTTTTAATTCTCTCTACTGCTGCTCATTACTCTTTCACTCATATCTTAGGATTCAAACTTTTGCTTAAGGGAGAGAGAGTCGTAACGGTTGGTAAGTTTTACTCTCTCTATGTTCTATTTGATTTCCTATCATTGTGCTCTATTTAGGGTTTTATTGGCATGATTTTAGATTGTTAAAGACCATTATACATGGTTTAAGAGGTGTTTGAGTTGTGTTTTAGTGCACTAATTTATTGGTGAGTCATGTTAGATAATCACTGATGCAATAAACACATTGAACAATTTTAGACAACATGAATATCCCGAAATAAAACATATATTTTATGGACGATTTATAAGAAAAAAAAAACCTTATCTTTTTGAAAATTAGACATTCAGGGATAATTGAATACTCTTTTTTTTTATAAGATTCGATTTTTTTTTAATTTTATATGGATTTTCGAAAATGACACTGTTTCACTAGAAAACTGCAATTTCAACAGAATGACCAGATTCACAAAATTATTTATTCTACCAAATGAACTCGAAAAATTCTGAAACTTTAGAAGAGGTTAATATATGTGGGATAATTGAATAATATTTTTTTTATAAGATTCGATTTTGTTTTTAATTTTATATGGATTTTCGAAAATGACACTGTTGCACTAGAAAATTACGATTTCAATAGAATGACCATATTCACAAAATTATTTATTCTACCAAATGAACTCGAAAAATTGTGAAACTTTAGAAGAGGTTAATATATGTGTCTAGTATTTCCATTTTTCCTTTCATAATTTTCTGATTGATGTATAATTTTATAAAAATCTCGGAATCTACAATGTTCAGTTAAGGCACTGTGAGACAATTTTGAATTATCAAGAAACAAATAGTTTTGAAATTGTTTTTGGTGTCGGATCCCCTTGAAAAATTTATGAGAGATACCTATGGATGTCCAGAATAGTTCTATAAAATATTGTGTCATTATGATTTTTAGATTAAGAGTTAAAACTGTAAGAATCAGATTTATACGGGTATGAATTAGAAAATTGGGTTTTTAGAATAAGTTGTTAATAGTTATATCTTGTATTTGTTTTAGGTGTTGGAGGTGTTTGAGGTTTAGAGGTGTGTATAGATAATTGCTTTTACCGAGGTTAGTAACTTCATTCTTAATGTACTGGATATGTATGATTATTTTAATATTATTATAAGTGTTTTTGTACTATTTCAAAGATTAATTAATTTTCATAACAAAATTTAGTTTATGTAAATATTTTCAAATCTAAATTTTTAACAAAATATTATAAATGTTTTTAAATATGAAATTTATTTTGTTACATGATTACCTTTTATCATTTTGTCTATAAAATATTGTGCAAGCCTAAATTATTGTTATGGACATTTATGAATATGATACAAATGTTTTGTACCCATGTACGATTTAAATTATTTGTGATTGTACGAGGGCCACCTCTTGAGACTCTATGGGGGTCACCTCTCGAGGACCAGAGCGCCGCGAAGTGCCACATACAATGCAAAATGCAATGTACAAGTGAATACATATAGAAAAAAAAAACTAATTTAAATGTTTTGACTCATTGTCTATAGTTATTTTGATTCTGATCATATAAAATATATAAGGACTAGTACTGGGTTTCTATTCTGAGTGTACTCACGATATTCTAATTCTGTTTCTAGGCTGATCACCTGGAGTATAGGTGACACTATGTGACATGAGCTAATATTTTGTTTTCTATATATATGTTATACAATTTGCTTCCATAATTAATTATGTTTTTGATATTCTAAATTACTATGAATTGACGCAATCTTGTTATAACATGTCATTTTATGAAATTTAACTTATAATATATGTTTTAAATAAAAGAAGACTTGCAATGTTTTTAGTACTCGATAATCCTAGTGTGTTAGGAATGATTTTACTTACCGAGTTAACGACTCACCCTTCGTCATTACTTTTTGCAGATTAAGTATTTTGTTGAGAGATATGCTTATCATTGGAGTTAGAAATTCATTTCATTTTGCTAGTTGACTAAGAGAAGGGTAAACTCATGTTTCTTCTAAGATTATTTATTTTATGAACATGTAATTGGGGAGTTTTGAGACTTTTGTTAATTTTTATCTTCAGGAGAGATTATTTAATTTTAAGACACATGGATTTGTGGTTTTATTTGATTAAAAAAATTTGATATATTTCAATTTAAAATTTTTGTATAAGGATTTACGTGTTAAATTTAGGGTGTTGCACTTTAAGTCTTTTACCAAACCACTCTTGCAACCTCCCTCATGCACTCTTTGCAAATATTCTCCTCATAATTTTTATTTTGAATTGTTTATTCAATTTTTGCATAATTTTTCGTTTTATAAAAATATGAAATGAAGATTTTATAAATTAAGAAGGAATTGTTTTGTTCTCTATTTTTGTGTTATAAGTTACAGCTACACACAAATGAATTATTTAAATGCCTTTGATAAATATAGTTTTAATTCGAGTTTGTGTTTTGTGATATGCTAATTAATGCTAGTTTTATTATTTTACCAGCTTTTTTGCATTTGATTTTGATTAAAATTATAATAATAAAAGATCAAATGAATAAATAAACATTATATGTACTGCATCATCCTCATCATCATAATAATTCTCTTTTATAAATAATTTTATATAAATTAATGTGGCTCTATAATTATCCATTACATGATGAATTGAATTTTTTTTTTTTTTTTTGGTAAAGATTTCTATCAAACGCAATTTCGGAACATGTTTGACTATATTTATTTTCATACCGTTTTTTAAAATAATATGCAAATATATTTTCATTTTTGAGAATGTCACATCAAAAAATCATCTTTCTTCTAAAAAAGGAGGGAGGCTAACTTACAGATTCTGCACCTTACAGCCACCCTTGCACAGTAAAATGAAAAGTGGGCCCAAGTGGGGCCCACGGACATTTTGTGTGGGTGCTGTAAGGTACAGAGTCTGTACCTTAGCATTCTCCCTAAAAAAGATGTAAAATAAACAGTGACCGAAAAATAATACTATCAACCGCACCCTAAAATAATTTATCACGAAATCATTTGAAGTCTAGTGTTTAAATGAACTGTGGGCTCCTCATAATCTATCACACTGGCATATAATTAAGAGCCACCTCACCAGACTTAAAATCCCCGATTTTACTTGTCAAACTTAATACTTTTCAATAAGTGACAGAAGGACAAAACGGTAATTGAGTTATCAAAATTAAATTACGTGGCCACATGATTTGCCGGCGGCATTTGGCCTACGCTGTCTTCACCTTCACTCTATATATAACGTCCTGTGGCGAGCTCAAAGAGCAAAGACACCGAGAGGCCAAAAACAAAATCCATAATCTTTTGTTTTGAGCTTCAACCGGAGACTGACGCTATCGATTTTTGAGTTATTTATTTGTTCTTGTAGCGATGAATGCAGGCGCAGCGGCAACATCAATGCAATCCCTAAGCTTCTCCAACCGCTTGGTCCCACCCAGTCACCGGCTGTCTCTTGTTCCGGTCACCGTCACCCGCATTAACCTCCCCAAGTCCGCAGCAACTTTCAGTACAGTCAAGTGCTGCGTTTCTCGCCAGACCACCACCACCACCAGCACCGCCACCGCCACTGCTACTAAGTTAGGTAAATGAAGTGTTTCTGCTCACTGTTCGGTCACTGAGAAAATGCGAGAAAGTAAGATGAAAATAATGCGTGCTATTATTTTTAGTGTCAAGAAACTGTTTTTTCTTTTCTTAATCTTTTTTTGTTTTTTTTTTTTTGTGTAGCGAGTGATGCATTAGGATTTAGTGAAGCTTCCAAAAGGGCAAATTTGGTACCCTTATACCGTTGCATATTCTCGGACCACCTTACTCCGGTGGTTGCATATCGGTGTTTGGTTCAAGAAGATGACAGAGAGGCTCCGAGTTTTTTATTTGAATCAGTGGAGCCCGGTGTTCGGGTTTCAAATGTTGTAAGTGACTCTTTCTTTTGTTTCAGTATCTGGGTAGTCATGATTTATGCTTTTTTTTTTTCAGTTATGAAATTGAATTGGATTGGATGATTATTCAGGGGAGGTATAGTGTGGTTGGAGCTCAGCCTGTGATGGAAGTTATCGTGAAAGATAATAATGTTACAATAATGGATCATGAGAAAGGGAGCTTAGTCGAGGAGGTTGTTGATGATCCGATGGAGATTCCCAGAAAAATTTCCGAGGATTGGAAGCCTCAAATAATCGACGAACTTCCTGAAGCTTTTTGCGGTAATTAAATTTTGCTGATATATTACTTGTTTTGAAGTTAATTTTATGGATTGAAATAAGGAATAAGTTGAATTGATGTTGGCATCTTGTAGTCGGCTGCTTAAATTTGCTGAAATTGTGGAATGTTTATTATGCTGTTTACTTCTTTCTTACTTTAGATTCTCTATTTTTATGAATAGGTGGTTGGGTTGGTTATTTCTCGTATGATACCGTTCGCTATGTGGAGAAGAAAAAGCTACCTTTCTCAAAGGCACCACATGATGATAGAAGTCTTGCAGATATACATCTGGGCCTCTATAATGATGTGCTTGTCTTTGACCACGTGGAGAAGGTTAGTCTTTAAATGTCCATCAACATTTCCACTACTCAAATTTTAGGTAAAGCAAACTACTTCATTAAATGTTTGTTAGTTTTGATTGTGACTTGCCCTTCTCTCTTGAGAGAAAAAAAGGATGATGTTCAACATGCACATGGTTGAAATTGGGCTTTTGTCTGTCAATCAACTTCCCAAACAAAGTAACTATATGCCAGAATTTCATTTTGCAAATTGTATATTTGGTAATTAAATTCCCCCCCCACCAGGGGTTTGAACCCCTAGACCTCTTGTCTCAACTAAAGAGGTTTTACCAACTAAGTAGCTGGCATTCAATTCGTAAAATTGGTTTTGTTAGAAGCTGTTATAGAGCTTTATCTGAATTGTTTTTTTTTTCCCCTCCTCAGAAAGTATATGTAATTCATTGGGTGAGGCTGGATCAACACTCCTCTGTCCAGAAAGCATATGCTGAGGGATTGGAACACTTGGAGAAACTGGTGGCCAGAGTACAGGATATTGACTTGTGAGTTAATTCGTAGTAATTTTGTGTACTTTTATATTGGTTTTGGAGAAAGTCATTACACGTTTGAGTTTTTTTTTTTTTTTTTAAAAAAAGCAAAGAGATTCATTATATTTTGGCTTGATTGTTGATTCTTAGGCCAAGGCTCGCAAAAAAGCAAAGAGATTCATTATTTTTTGGCTTGATTGTTGATTCTTAGGCCAAGGCTCGCCCCAGGTTCCATAGATTTACACACTCATCATTTTGGTCCTCCATTAAAAAAGTCAAACATGACAAGCGAAGCATACAAAAATGCTGTACTAGAGGCAAAGGAACATATTCAGGCCGGGGATATCTTTCAAATTGTACTTAGCCAACGTTTTGAACGTCGAACTTTTGCTGATCCATTTGAAGTTTATAGAGCACTGAGAGTTGTGAATCCGAGTCCATATATGACTTACTTGCAAGTATGCACAGTACCATCTGGAATTAGTATAATTTTTTGTTGCACTTTCTGATATCAATATTCTTTTTATCAGGCAAGAGGGTGTATTCTGGTAGCTTCAAGTCCAGAAATTCTTACTCGAGTAAAGAAGGTAAACTTTGATTATTATCAATTTAAATTACTTAGGCTTTCTAGAAATTACTAGAAAAGTAAAGTTTGGCTGTAAACATTTAAATTCGTTGGTTATCTACTTTTTGAACAATCATCAGCATGGTTGCTTATTTTTGCATTGTTGTAACAGAACAAGATCGTGAATCGACCTTTGGCCGGAACAGTTCGAAGAGGGAGGACGACCGAAGAAGATGAGATGTTGGAAACACAGTTGCTAAAGGATGCAAAGCAATGTGCAGAGCATGTTATGCTGGTTGATTTGGGCCGGAATGATGTTGGAAAGGTATTTCTGAAATGATTCATTGTATTTGTGGATGTTATCATCTTCTGTGTTTTCTAATGATGGCCGATATGATTTCTGCGACATAGGTTCATAAAGTGTTTTTAATAACCTTTATGTTGATGTAGGTTGCAAGATCTGGTTCTGTGAAAGTGGAAAAGCTGATGAATGTTGAACGGTATTCGCACGTAATGCACATAAGCTCCACGGTTAGCATCTAAACTGGAAGCCTATAAACGAGTACCTATACTTGTCCTTTTCTCGAAAAGGATTGTAGATCTGGGAAAACATAGCCTCAGGATTCTGTCAACATTCAAATTCGCAGCACATATGGGGAATATATTTATTGTAATGGATAAGTTAGATTATGTGCGGACTTTTTAAACTTAATACTTGTTGGCTTGCAGTGGAGGCCCAACATACCCCATGCCTTGTATTAGTTTAGTCATGCATTTTTGGTTAGGTGTGGGATTTGAATGCTGTTTTGTCACCAAATGGCAATTTGAGTTCTTTTCTCCCTTCCTAGCTTTTAAACAATATCCAAACTTACACATTAAGCCATACAGAACCAAATCCACATTCAGTGCTCACCAAAGCCATTGATTCGGCCTTTTTTCAGATTACGGGTGAGTTGCAAGATCGTCTCAGTTGCTGGGATGCCCTGCGTGCTGCACTGCCTGTTGGAACCGTTAGTGGAGCACCAAAGGTTGGAACTCTCTGCATTATTTCTTTTTCAATCAACTAGATCTGCGGATCGTTGCTAGTTAATGTTTGTCTGATCATTATTGGCATTATGAAACAGGTGAAAGCAATGGAGTTAATTGACGAGTTGGAGGTAAATAGACGTGGCCCCTACAGTGGTGGGTTTGGCGGTGTTTCCTTTACTGGAGATATGGACATTGCCCTGGCTCTAAGGACCATGGTGTTCCAAACCGGTACACGTTATGACACAATGTACTTGTACAAGGATGCCAGGAAGCGCCGGGAATGGGTGGCTTACCTTCAAGCTGGAGCTGGCATCGTCGCTGATAGTGATCCAGATGACGAGCACCGTGAGTGCCAGAACAAGGCTGCCGGACTTGCCCGAGCCATCGACTTGGCTGAGTCAGCGTTTATTAAATAATCAAGTAGCTGATGTCTTGGAATTTGAAACTCCTTTGAAGTTTGAAGGGGAGTTGAGTTGCTCCGATAGGATTTAGAGAAAAAAAAAGTATGAATAAATAAATTAAATAACGCAATAAACAAAAGGGGGAAAAAAAAAAAGAAGTTTGAAGGGGAGTTGAGTTGCTCCGATAGGATTTAGAGAAAAAAAAAGTATGAATAAATAAATTAAATAACGCAATAAACAAAAGGGGAAAAAAAAAAAGAAGCAACTGTAATTTATGTCTGTTCCATCGTCTCAATTTGTGTGCCTAATCAACATCTGTAACCTGTGTCTTGTATTTGTAACCTGTGTCTTGTATTTATATAACTGTTATATTTATTTGCAAATTATGATTTTTTTCATTATTACTTTTTTGGGGGGGGGGGGGGGGGGGGGGATTACTTCTGTGTATTTTATTGAGATTTTCTAATTTCAATGTCAAAATGACAGCCACTCGGCTTTGCCCTCCAAGTTGGAGGGTAGCGGTTCGAACCCTCACAAATGTATTTAGGGGTATTTTCTTCCTCAATTAAAATTGAGTGAATGTAGTTTTCTTCCTTACCCAAGAGTGAGGAGTGGACATTTCTTGAATATTTGTGAGGGTTAAAATCTGGATAGAGCTCCATTAGCATTGATGTAAATTGGTCCCAGTAATAGTCTGTTAATTAAGTGAAGGTAGTCTTCTCCATTATCCAAGAGTGAGAAATAGACATCCCTTGAATATTTGTAAGGGTTAAAATCTGGGCAGAGCTCTATTAGCATTGATGTAAGTTGGTCCTAGTAATAGTCTGATTTGTAAATATCAGTCATAGTTGATGTAAGTTGGTCTCATTAATAGTCTGATTTGTAAATATCAATTATAATCTTATGTAATATGAGTTGTAATTTGAGCAATAGTCTCATGTAATAAAAAAAAATGTCAAAATTACAACTTTAGTTGATTCAAGTCGTAGACGTCTGAAGGCCGGTGGTAACGCATGTGCTTGATGATGTGGGGCTCAAGCTCGAATGGGGGGTTTCCTCAAATTTTAAAGGGATGAATTATTTTCCTCGTTTATCCTTGGAGTAAAATTCAGATTGTAGGTATTTTACAAATTGTAATAATTCAAAACGAATTGAGGATTTCTGAAACCAAAAAAATTAAATAAAAATAAAAATAACTATCTAAGTGTTTGACTGTGTAGTTTTAAAATCAAATCGTAGAGAGAAGGGGAGTTAAAAAAATTAACTAATTAAGTTAAGTTTTGCCCATTCCGATTGTACGGTGAGAGTAAGGCTGGAAAATAATAATAATTAATATGGTGAGAGTTGGTTAGAAATAAGGCCCAAGAGTGAAGCAAATTCGGCCGAACTATAGGCCCATTTCTCCTGGTTTTGCGTGGTTAATTGTGTAGAGCTCCGATTGTACGTTGCCAGCCCAGCCCAACTGCCGTTCTTGAAAGGTTCAGTTGTACTAATCAAAAGTGTCCGCGCCCCCGTCGTCATTGTCCCTTCGAGACTTAGACAAAACAGAATAATATGGCGGCAGTCGGGCAGTTATTCCAAGAGCACCTCCTATGCGATCACAAACTCTCAGTTTTTCTCAATCCGACGTCGTTTCGGTTTCGATCTCAAATCCTGCCTCTTCAGTCTCGTTCCCTTCGCCTCCATCAAGTAATGAATTAATCCAATCTCAAACTTTAATCTCTTTTATAAATAATAAACATTAATTTAAATTAACCAATTAATTCATTTGCCGCGTAATCAGTTTATTGTGGACGCGGTGACAAGAAAACTGCTAAAGGAAAGCGCTTCAAGCCTTTTTTTGTTTTTTGTTTTTATAACAAATTATCTATCTCTCGTGATTTTTCAATTTCATGTAAATGTGGGTTTTGAATGTGTTTGACAAAATGTCTCTTTAAAAGACTATTGTTATTGTTACCTATTCAATTGTGAGTAAATTGCTCGCATCGGAATTCGCTCTTTCATTGCTTGAATTATAATGAACAGGGGTCCTGTAACAGTGCATCGTGCGTCCGTAACAAGTGTTTTGTTGTCCCTAATCAATCATTCGTTAATAATATAGTTGCATGTAACAAAAAAATGAGATGGATGTACTGCAGTCGCACCCAAATGAACATGTAACAACATGACATGTTCGATTCATCAGATTAGATGGAGATTTGTTTGTCTGAACAGAAACAGAGAGAGATACAAAATATTTCATTAAAAATAATCATATAAAATGGCAGCAGGATAATGGATAACAATTCCTAGACATACTGGCATGTGAAGAAATAATAATTGCCAACTGTATTTGAATGTGGACGCA
Source organism: Citrus x clementina (assembly GCF_000493195.1). Lineage (NCBI taxonomy): Eukaryota > Viridiplantae > Streptophyta > Magnoliopsida > Sapindales > Rutaceae > Citrus > Citrus x clementina. The sequence goes on from NW_006262274.1 coordinate 1,064,903, forward strand.
ACACAATAATAGTTGAGGTAATAACTCCTTTATAATAGTTGATATAAGGGTTGAAAATTAGAGAAGAGATTTGACATATTATGTCATTGTTTATTTAACAATTTTTCGGCTTTGTTTGCATGATATATTAAAGTGATGGAACTCTTAATGTCGTCGCACTCTCCTCTTTAGCCTGAAATGAAGGCGAAATTACCAGCATGACAAGCATAATGTGGCCTTCTCTTGTAATCGGAATAAATTTTATTGTGCTTATTATCTCGCAGCTTTGCTTGGCAGCTTCTCTTTCCACTGTTGCTAATGCCACGAGTACATGTAGTAATGAGACTGACAAGATTGCTTTGCTGGCATTCAAGGATTTTATTACAGAAGATCCTCTTGGAATTCTGAGCTCATGGAATGATTCTGTTCATCTATGCGAGTGGCAGGGAGTAAAACGCAGCAGCCGGGACTGGAGAGATGTAGAGTTGAACTTAAGGTCTCAAAAACTGGCAGGTTCTATATCACCCTTCATCCGCAATTTGACCTTCCTCAGATCAATTTACCCTCAGGACAATCAGTTTTAGGGTAATGTCCCACAGGAAATTGGTAACTTGTTTCGTCTACAGAATCTAAACTTCGGTAACAGTACTGTACAGGGTGAAATTCCAAGCCACTTGTCGCGCTGCTGAGACGTTAAGAGTCATTGATTTAAATTTCAACGATCTTGTTGGCGAAATTCCAGCAACTTCCAAGCTCACTTACCTATCTCTGTTCTCCAACAATCTGCATGGAATCATCCCTCCATCTCTTGGTAACTCATCTTTTCTCACGCTTCTTTCTCTGGGACAAATAACCTTGAAGGAGACATTCCCGATTCTATTGGTCATTTCACAAACTTGGAATACTTTGGAAGTGGTCTAAGCAATATCTCTGCAACAGTCCCTTCTTCAATCTATAAAATTCCTCTCACACAGATTTAATCATTCCAGATAACCACTTAAAAATGGGTCTGCCCTGGGATATAGGCCTGGCACTCCCGAGCATTTGTTATATTTCGTTGGAGGAAATCAATTCACTGGAATTTTCCAGCTTCTTTCTCCAATGCATCTAGAATGATACTTCTTGACATCACTGAGAGCAGACTTTCGGTGCCAGTTACTTTTGATCTCGGAAGAAGAATGACAAGTCTAAGGTGGCTGAATTTGCTTCTAATAATTTAGGCACTGGGGATGCTGGCGACCTGAGTTTTATTGAATCTTTAACTAATTGCACCAATTTAAGAATAATGGCACTAAGTGACAATGGTTTTGGCGGCGTTTACCAGATTCCTTTACCAATCTCTCAACTAAACTAAGAATTCTGGACGCCGGAGGAAATCAATTTGCTGGCGACATCCCTGCTGGCATGCCTAAGTATTTCAACCTAATTCAACTTGGCTTAGATAGGAACTGTCTCTCAGGTTCTATCCCATTTAGTATAGGGAAGCTTCAAAACTTGCAACAATTAGTTTTCAACAGAAATAAACTCTCTTCTTCCATCCCAGAATCCATTGGCAACCTCACTTTACTCTTTTCAATTGAATTTGGCCGAGAACAACTTGACAGGAAACATTCCCGAAAGCCTGGAGAACCTCACAAGCCTGCAGATTCTTAATCTCTCTTGCAACCAACTTGGCGGTTCAATTCCTAAACCATCTGGCCTTTTCTCCACTTTATCTTCCATCGACTTTGCTCACAACAATTTTAATGGTTCTCTCCCACTAGAGGTCGGTTCATTGAGTAATACACAGGAACTGGATTTTTCTGAGCACATGTTATCAGGTGAAATTCCAATCACTCTTGGAAATCGTTCGAAATTTGAACATCTTCTTCTTGGTGGTAACATGTTTCAAGGAAGAATTCCTCCTTTTTTGGTTCCTTCAAAGGAACCATAGATTTGAATCTTTCTCACAACAACTTGTCTGGCACAATTCCAAAAGAGCTAGAGACTCTTCCTTTTCTTGAGAATTTGAACTTGTCCTTCAATAACTTTGAGGGCCAGTTGCCATCAATGAGTGTTTTCACCAACACTAGTGTGATTTCGATTGTTGGAAACGGGAAGCTCTGTGGTGGTGTTCCAGAATTGCGTTTACTATCCTGTGCCATTGAGAGTTCTAAGAAGCAGATCCATCATCTCGGTACCAAAATTTATTCTTATAATAGTTTGTGGGGGTGTCTGTTTGATATTTCTAATTATGCTTTCGGTTGGATTCTTTCAGAAAAGAAAGCCAAGAAGACCATCTCTACGGTCATCCCTGGGAGAAGAATTCTTGAGGATCCCTTATGATGAGCTTCTTAGAGCTACTGATGGTTTCTCTTCGGCTTTGTGAGAACAAGGGAAAGCTACTCCAGGATCAAAAGCCTGTAGCAGTCAAGGTATTCAATCTTGAAAGGATAGGAGCTTCCAGAAGCTTTATTGCAGAATATGAAGCTCTGCGGAAGACCAGGCACTGAAATCTTCTCAAAATAATCACTGCAGGTTCAAGCATGGATTCTGGAGGCAATGACTTCAAAGCTCTTGCTTTTGAGTTCATGCCCAGCGGAAGCTTAGAAAGTTGGTTGCATCCAAATGAAGCTACAAGGAGACTAGACCTCGCAGAAGGGCTTAAGATAGCTGTAGATATTGTCGCTGCTTTTGGATTATCTTCATCACCATTGAGAAACACCAATTGTTCATTGTGATTAAAAGCCAAGCAATGTTCTTCTTGATTATGACATGACTGCTTATGTGGGAGATTTCGGTTTGGCCAGGTTCCTTCCTACGAACGTCACTAATCCCATGAAGGGGCAGAGCAATTCAGCTGCAGTCTGGGGTTCAATAGGTTATGTGCCTCCTGGTGAGTCCATTCTTGTCTTTCACTTCCAAAAAATATCAAGTTATTTTATCAGATTTAATCATGAACCATAAAAAGGATAATTATTTTTTGTTATAATTTTATAGAATATGGAATGGGTGGCTCGTTATCAACACAAGGGGAAGGGTTACAGCTGCGGAATCCTTCTGCTAGAGATAATGACAGGAAAGAGACCGACAGATGAAATGTTTGCAGACTGCCTAAGCCTGCACAATTTCTGTAAGATGGCATTGCCAGAGAGAGTGATGGAGCTTGTATATTCTCGTCTGCTACAAGGAGTTGACAAAGATGCCGAAGATGAGCCATGCATGAAAGCCAAAATAAGGGAATGCTTGACTTCACTTGGCAGAATTGGAATTGCTTCTTTAACAGAAACACCCAATGAACGAATGGGCGTAAGAGAGATGGTGATGGAGATGAATGTCATTAAGGAAGTGCTGCTTGGTGTACGCATTAACGGGGAGAGGCGAATAAGAAAGAATGCAACTAACTAATGAAGGAACATGGACCTCTCAGCTAAATTATTTTTATTGCTCTAAATAAAATCATTTAATACCTTTTTTTTTTCTGACTCTTCCTTATCTTTGTGAAATCCTCACTTTCCTTTTTACTTTATACTAATTTTTTTTATTTTTTTTTTGGGTAACATCAAAGTTTGACTATCTACAGAATAACCGGTTCAGTCTTTCCTTCTAATTGATTAGAAGGATGTTTATGAATCAAACTTACATTTTACAGCCTATTATTCATTTGGTTATATAACCCAAGGAGCTGGATTCTCAAGGGCGAAATTGGGGCATCCTGGAGAGCTCTTTTGCGCAATAAAATTGACTCTTTTTATCCATGAGCTATTGTTTACCTGAAATTGGCATATCAAAAGATGCTAATATCATTTCTCTCGTTGGAAACAAAAAGCTTCATGGGCAAATCCCTGAATTCTGTCAACAGTTCACCTTGCTTTGTTAGCAAGTGTCTTTATTCCCTGCCACTAGAGAAACAAGTAAAAATAATACTTCTCCTTATTCAACCCTCGGATAAAGCTTTTAACTGCAGATTCTTAAAGCGACTGATGCTTTATGAGAAGCCAATTGGATACTTGTTGGTAGCTATGACTGACAAAGGTATCTTGTACCAAAGTAAACCAGCCATGGTAATGAAAATGTCCGGTCTTTACCTAAGAGGAACTTTAAAGAGCTTCATTACCAATTGCAAACATCTTCCATAGGAATCTCTGGAAAATATATCTGCTTAAGGGTGGATTATCAAACTAATGATTTTAGGATCTAAACCACAAATTTATTCACCAGGAAATCTATAAAATTGGTCAACCCAAAACAAGTTCCAGATAATGAACACTAATCAGGATGTCTCGGCTTTTTTGGACATTAAACAATGCCATTCATGTTGATAAAGCACTCCAGTACTTCATTCTCATTGTCAACACCAATAATCCCTAGTTGGCTCAAAATCAACAATGGTCTCCCTGATGAAAAATTTGAATTTCCCAGTGATTTGCTGAACAAACTATTTAACTCAGTGATGATAAGGGAGTAGTTGATTTGTTCCCATTCTATAGAGATACAAAGTTACAAACTTTGCATACCTCTAAGAACTGATTGGTCAGTTAAAAAAATAATAATAAAAGAAAATGACTAAACAACTTAATCCACTATACACAAAATACAGCAGTGTTGATAGCTTACTTTTTGGGGAGATGCATGCAATTGTGAGATACTTCTCTTCATAATGTTTACAGAGAATTGACGAGCAAATGCATGTTTAAGAACAACCTGAACCTCACCCAAATTCACCAAAATGGCATTGATTGGCCAAGTGATGGACATAGTGGATCCCCTTGTATTGCCGGAAGGATGCATGAGAGAATGATGCATAAGCGATTTAACAGAGAGTTAGAAGTTGAACTTTCATGTTCAAAAGAAAGACAAAGAGAATGAACAGGAATAAGAAACGTAATAAAGGTCCTACATTTTGAACGACATTCTCACCAACAATAGGGCTATATATAATCTGAGGTATCAATGAACCAAATTTAGCACATAATAACCACCAAGAATAGAGGATGTAGAAATTGTGGCCTTCTTCAGTTTTTATTTAACTCTCTCCCTTTCTACAAGCCAATTCATTGTTTATCAATCAAAAAACAATGATTACTTTTGCAGTCCGCAAGCTTATTTACCAGTGCTCGAAATTTCAAGATGAATGACAAAATCCAATCTTCTAATTCAATCAACCAGCTCACTAATTCAAGACAATCTCAGCAGAAATCAAGTCCACGTTCAAACAAGAAGCAATCAATACAAATTCACGAGACGATTACGTTACCAACAATTACATCAATCAACATCAGTTTCTCACGAATTCCATAACAAAAACCAAAAATTGATTTCAATTTATAAGCATTTTCATGTGGCAAAGTAAGCATCAGAACATACACCGCGGAAGCCCTAACAAACTAATACACACTAATTTAAGCATCACAATATACAAAGCAAACAAGGAATTATTCACCACACGTTGCCACGTGGCACAAATGATTCAAACCTGTAGTTTATCATCAATCGTCATCACCGCTTGCTATCGTAATCAACGATCTCGGAATCAGTAACCGACCTGGAGTGCTGCACTATGGAGCGTCCGATGGAGTTGATCCAGTCCTCTTTCTCCTTCTCGGAATCAGCGATGAAGTACATCGTCTCAGTCCTCGTACTCAGCTCAAAAGCGTACTGTTTATTCAACACATCTTCGGCTCCCTTGACGGTGAGGCAGGAGGCCACTGGAATAACGCCACGTGGCTTGGAGGCGCGGGTGACAGTAGATTCTTTGAACCAAAAGAGCTTGCCTTGTTTTAAAACGAACCAACGGCGACGCCAAGTTTTTATGTACTCGCCTTGTTTGGTCAACCAGCCGGACCGTTCGGGGTTTGACCAGAACTCAGTGCTGTCGTAGTCGCTGAGCTGGTTTGTTTGGCCCGATATGGCTCGCCAGAGGCTACCCATTTGTGTCAAATCACTTGCTGGCTTCAAATTGAATCGTTTCGTCCTCTCGTTCCGTCGTGCGCATATGTATAGAAGCCTAATAGGACATCATGATGATGATGATGATGATGATGATGATGATGAGGCTCACTATGCTGTGATACTATCTGTCCGGCTGGCCCTCTCCTCTTTTGTTTTCTTCTAAAGATATTTTTATTTTTATTTTTTTTTGTATTTTCATTTTTTTTAAATATATCACGTAGAAAGTTGTTTATTTTTGCGTCAATAGAATAATATCAACAACAACAATAATAATAATATGTTGACATAAAAAAGGTTGCTAAGTATAGAGAGGTCAAATAAATCCGGATTCAGCCCAGATCCGCAAAGATGCGGAAGATCCAGATCCGGATGTAAGTGAATCCGAAAAACTAGATATCTGGATCTGGATAAATTTTATTTTAAATTACAAATTAAATTAAAAATATATTAAAAATTAAAAATAAATTTTATTTGTAGATTTATTATGTTGTTGTATGTTATTCATGTTGAATTATTAATTGTTGGATTATGATTGAATTTTATTTGGTATTATGATGTAAATTATTGAATTTTATTTTAAATTCAAAATTAAATAAAAAAATTAAATTTTATTTGTAAATTTATGATGTTGTATCTTATTTATGTTGAATTATTAATTATTGGATTATGATTGAATTTTATTTGGTATTATTAGGTAAATTATTAAATTTTATTTTAAATTAAAAATATACATTAAAAATGAAATAAAAAATGAAAAAATAAATTTTATTTGTAGATTTATGAGATTATTTGTATGTTATTCATGTTGAATTATTCATTGTTAAATTATGATTGAATTTTATTTGATATTATTACGTAAATTATTGAATTTTTAAATTATATATTAAATTATTAAATTTTAATTTTTTAAATTATTAAATTATGATTGGATTTTATTATTATTATTATTATTACAATAAATCGTTTGTGGAGAGATACTTTTATTTTGTTTAATTATTAATAATATTACAATAGACAACTGTTGATATTTATAATAAATAATTATTAAGATAGATTTATATTGAATCTTATAAAGTACTATTTAAATTTTTTACTCTCACTTATTATTTAAAAATATTTATTTTACTCATATTTCGTAAATAAGATGACGACGACGCCACCTCACCACTCGGCCAATTGCTCATATTTTAGTGTTGCGGACTGCCCAAATTAGGATGCTAAAATCAGAAGTCGCGCGAGAAAAAGCCCAGATCGTTCGCGAATATCCCGAAGCATTAAGCAATCACTCGGTGGAAGGGGAATGTAAAAAGTCTCCATAAAGGGTCGTTGAGCCACATGGCGTAACATTATGGACCTGATGCACAACACACTCGCGAGTCGAGTCTTCGTCGAATTCATTTCAAAGAATCAAAATCTCAAAATATCTGATATGTATGTTTCTCTATACACAGATTTCACAGGCTCCCTAAAAATCCAATTTTAATCGAAATTAAATCTTGCGCAGCTAAATAAATTACTATAATTGATGGAAAAACTATGCTTCTTCATAAGCAAATAAATTTTACAGATCCCTTCTTGCACTGTTAGCAAATACTACAAGTATTCAAAATTCATACATTAATTTTTCTTAATAACAAGCGACTAGATATGCAATAGAGCATATCTAGCTACAAGCCTTCTATCAGAACCTCATTCCTCCACAGCAACTTACAGATTTTTTAAGACTTTGCTAGTTATCTCTATTGGCTGTAATAGGAAAAAAAAATGACAAGAGGTGAGTTGCCGCTCAAAGAGCAGAATCGTGCTTAATAATTAAAAAGATTCACTAGTTCAAAAATATTTTTATAGATTTCACATAACTTTCCAAGTGTAACGGAGTAATTTTTCGACCATGGTTGTTTATGACAAACGATTTTATACGACGATAATTTTTTTTTTTTAAAAAAAGGCAAATGGAACATTTTGTTTAGATATATCAAATTAATAAAAGAAAATACATCTCGCTAAACTTTTTTTCTCTTCAAAAAAATAACGAAATTAAGAAAAGTAAAAATCATTAAGTAAATTCATTTAAAGCACAACAATAAGTGGAAATCTGAAGCACTTAAATTTACCTCTTTGCCTGCTGAGCACGGTTTGGGGTCCAAACAGAATTATGAAGATTCAAATCTCCCTCAAACATGTCAAAGTCGGTGGCCACAAGGCAAATTCAAGTTGGCTTTGACAAGCCGGCCAAAGAAAATGGTGCAGCCGGCCAAAGAAAATGGTGCCGTCCAAATGGAGAAAAAGAAGAAGTTGGCAACAACATTTGAAATATGTATATATTATTTTAATTACCATTTTTTGGCTATAAAAGGGAGAACTCCCTAATTCATTTATCATCCAATTTTGTAGAGAGAATTGAGAGTTGTGAGAAGTGATTCTTGCAAGAGCAAAGAATTTTGTGTGCTTAGTGATTTGAGAGTTTGGGTGTATTGGGGTTTTGGGTAGTGAGCTAAAATACTACAATACTTGTAACTCCTTTTCACTAGTATAATATTTCTTTCTGTCTTCGCCCGTGGACGTAGGCTAAAAGCCGAACCACGTAATTTCTGGTATTTTCTTTTGTGCTTGTTCTTTATTTTTCTATCAATTTTACTTTAGCTGCGTGTCTGCTTCACCCACCAATTTCCTAACAGTGGTATCAGAGCTATTGGTTTTTTCTTGTCACCATTTCTAACAACAATATCCCGTAACTGTAAACATCGCCATTTGTTGACACCTCACTTCCTAAGCGGTATACGACACTATTCACGTATACGGTACTATTCACGTATACGGCACTATTCACGTGAAACGGTGGAAGCGATCCAAGAAGTATGTAACGCATTTAAATGTAACCTGGGGCTGTGTAGCCAATTGTTCCTTTTACTCTAAGAGAGCTGCTTTGATTTGGATTTGATATTTCTTGACGAAATCTTGCTAGCCCGAAATCACCAACGTGAGCATTCAAGTCATTGTCGAGAAGCAACACTTGAGCAAGATGTTATGACCCTGTCAAGGTTTCGGTGGCGTACATTTCTCAAGGCTTTACATTCAGCCATGAAACTCTTGGAAGCTCCTGGACGTTGGAGGTTAAGCACTTTGATTGCGACAACAGTTCCATCTTCATCAAGTAGTCCTTTGTACACAGAGCCAAAGCTGCCAACTCCAATCAAATGTGTTGAAGAAAATCCATCAGTTGCTTTCAGGAGACTTTCATAAAGACACTTTTGGAAGTGCTTTTCTCAGTTTAGGTCCTGACAACTGTTTTCTTAGTTTTCTCCTCCTTTGGAGCCAAGAGAAAAAGAAAAATGATACTATAAGTAATCCTGAAAAGGCACTGATAATTGAAACTATTACTTTCAATCCTCGAGAGATCTTCTGATTGCTTGAATTGTTCTTGGTGCATCTAGGAAATTGCAATTTTGGTATGCCACCACAGAGCTTACTGTTTCCCATAACTGACGTAGCACTTGAATTTTTGATGACTCCTTCTGTTGGTACGTACCTTGCCCCAAGGTCATTGTAAGATAGATTTACATTCTCTAAAAGTTTAAATCCTGCTAAAAATTTAGGAATTTCCCCTGAGAGATTATTTTGAGCGAAATCCCAAACACTAAGACCTCGTAAAGATCTCAATGATGAAGGAATTGGACCATAGAATTTATTGCCCTGCATCAGTAATTTTTCCAAACTTGTACAGCTCCCAAGACTAATAGGAATCTCACCCGATAACAAGTTTCCTGAAATATCTAATACACCTAGATTTTTCAGATTTCCAACTTCTATGGGAAGGGAACCGGTGAAATGGTTTCTAGATAAATCAAGAGAAATTGATAGGGATGAGAGACCAAAGAGTTGGGGAGGTATGGTACCACTGAGATTATTTTTGGAAAAATTAATTCCTATCAAGCTCTTACACTGGCATAGGCTTGAAGGGATGGTGCCTTGAAGAAAATTTTCACTCACTTCTAGTTGGATTAACATTTTCAAATTTCCAACAGAAAGTGGAATATTTCCTGAAAATCTGTTTCCACTCATGCCTAACATCCTTAAATTCTGGAGATCTCCTATAGCAGAGGGAATCGTACCTGATAATTTGTTGTTCCACACATATAGTCTGCGTAAATTGACAAGCTTCCCGATCCCGGGTGGAATGCTTCCAAAAATTTTATTATTGTCAAGAAACAACGAAGCAAGAGTCGTTGAGAAGTTGCTAATGCATTCGGGTATTAACCCTCCGAAATTGTTGTCATTGAGTAGCAATAACTCTAATCTAGTAGCGTTGGTCAAAGAGCAGAGGAAGTTGAAATCATCGCGTCCCCCTCTTCCGAGATGGTTCGCTGTAATTACGAACTGAGAAAGTCTTTGTAACTTTTCCAAATGAGGCACTTCCCCAGTTAGTTTATTTTCTGCTGCTAGAAATTCTTCCAACTTGGAGGCATTGTTTATAGAAGGTGTGTGGGCTTGAGTGCAATGAATCGAAAACTCAAAGCCCCAAAACGGTTTCGTTTGGATCAAATGGTTTCAATCACTTGTCACATGCAGCACGAGACATTTAAGTTTAAAGACGAAACGACTCGGCCCTCAGCACGTGAGCTAGCTTGTGAAGGAACGAATCAAGTTTGTTAAATACCGTTACACACGTGTCCAGATTCTGTGCAATCTGGGTTTCAGCATCAGGAGTATAAAACTGGTTGTTGAGGGAGAAAGACGTGTGGTTCAGTGAGAGCTTGAGAGAGAGATTGAGGAGTGAGAGAGGTTCTTCTTGTTGCTTGTAATCTCTTGTTTAGAAGCTCTATATTTATCTTCTTGATTCTTCAATAAATCTTTTTCTGTGGCTTCTCCCGTGGATGTAGATTGTGCATTTCATGCACAATCGAACCACGTAAGATTATGTTTCTTGTGTGTTTGTGAAGTGCTTCTTGGTTAGGTTATACTCTGTGATATTAATCTTAGACCTAGGGCTAATTGGAATCCATGTTAGAGTCTTGATATCAAAGCTTGGTTTCTTCTGCAACTTGTTTGATCTTGGCTAGAGTCTCCTGGGCAGTGGTTTATCATCTTGAGTCTTAAGGGGTGTTAAATCACTACAAGGTGGAATAGCACCAGTAAAATTGTTAAACACAATGCCGAAATGCTGGAGATTTGGGAGAGTGAAACCAAAGTCCAAGGGAATATTTCCTTGCATTCGGTTTAATACCACACTAAAAGTTGTGATGGAAGAGCGGTTAAAGATTGAGGAAGGAATAGTGGCAGACAACATGTTTCCGCCTAATGCCAGAAAGGAAAGATTCTCCAGGTAGCCTAAAGTATCAGGAATACTCCCGGCTATATTATTGTAGGTCAAAGAAAGTCGAATAATGGATGATAAGTTTCCCAAAGAAGAAGGTATGCTGCCTGTCAGATTGTTCATAAATAAACGGAGATCTTTAATCTTTGACAAGGAGCCGAATTCTGGAGGAATATTTCCCAGCAATTGATTAACGGATAGATCCATAAGAATAATGTTTGAGCAACGGGACATATTGGCAGGTATTTCCCCTCCAATTGAGTTGTTGTTAAGAGTTTGTCCTCTCAATCTTCGTAGACGACCAATTTCTGGAGGGATTGCATGGGTGAAGCTGTTGTTTTCGAGATGTAGCCTTCTAAGAAAGCTCAAATTTCCAATGTAAGGTGAAATAGAGCCAGCAAGTTTAAGGGACTCTTAAGTCCAAGGTTGTGACTCTCTGGTGCTTATGACCACATGAAACACCATGCCACTTGCAAAAGTGGCTGGATTCGTTCCATGAGCCTAAAACACCAAAAGGGTCAACAGTGATCTTGGACTTGAATTCAAGTAAGGCTTCTCGGTCTGTCTCGTTCCCAGCAACTCTAGCGGCCCTCGCACCATGGGATTTCGGAACGAACTGAAAGCTGAAACAGAATACCAGGACAAGGGCAGCATGCACAACAAAATACGGCAAAGACACTCTCGTGGTCGTGCCCATGTTGAATGGAATTTTTCTTTTGGAGTTAATTGGAAAAGAAAGAGTGAATTTTAAAATTTGAGAAAGTTGGATAATTTGCTAGAACTTGAGGTTCAACAATGCAGGGTCTGTGAATTAATCTGGAGGTGTTGATCATGCCCCTGCCATATACATATAATTTATATATATATATATATATATATATATCGCTTACCACTTTATTTAGAACGGCGGGTGTCTTAACGCACCACCAACTACACATCATTAAATAATAATAAACAATCACGTTTATTGAGCATAAAAAGATGCATTTGCAAAGAGAAGTAAGGTAATATTTTTTTTAGGAGATTATTGCTCATGATATTTACAATTATATAGTTACTGAAATCAGTTTACATCAACTCTGATACGGCACCGCTCTCAGTTTACATCAACTCTGATATGTCACCGCTTAGATTTTAACTCTCTCAAATATTCGTCAACTCTGATACGACACCGTACTCAGTTTACATCAACTCTGACACGGCACCGTCCGCTCAGATTTTAACCCTCTCAAATATTCATCAACTCTAATACGACATTGCTCTCAATTTACATCAACTCTGATATGGCACCGCTCCCTCAGATTTTAACCCTCTAAGGTGACGTCATTAAACTTCTGAAATACGTCTGCGGGAGCTCGAACCACGTCCCTCACACTTGTGACGAAGTGGCTCTAGCCACTGGACGAAGCCCTAGTGGTTAAGTAAGGTAACATTACTAAAAGAGAAAAAAATATTGTTTCTTTTGCAAATGGCAGAAATAATTTTATTTTTCTTCCGCGTGCAGAATAATTGATAAAATATTGCAAATTGTTACGCCTCGGCCTTTCGAATATTATAATTAATCAAGTTTCAGCTTAAATCCCCTTACTGCTAATCTTAGATACTATATATTATTGGATTCGATTCCATCCCACTAGATGAAATGATGAATCATCATAGAAGTTCTGATTTTTTTTTCCCAAAAAAGAATTTTAACTGCCCCTAAATATTTATTTCCTGCCCAAAAAAAAGTCCTATTGAAAGTTTTGCCAACTATAGATGTAACGCTAAAGATGGTTCCCAAGGCAAACTTTTGTCGTATGTTTTCTTGGGTTAAAAGTGCACCAGTTAAGAATTGTAATGAAGACTGGCCATCATCATCTTTCAGCAGTCAGCAAGCCGTGTCTTAAGTTCCATATGTGAACCTTTGACAAAGTGATGACGATTCAAATTAACATAGAGAAACAAGTCTTAACTAGCGTAAGAGATTCAAACAATTGGGACGTTAACTTTAATACTATGTCACAAGTATCACTTGACACAAAAGTTTATAGCAATAACTAGGGGACCAACAATAATATTTAAACCAATTTGTCCAAATGATTACACGTGTCCCTTTTAACTATTATATCTTTGATTATAACGATCCCGAAAATTATCTTTAAATTTTTACAAAAAATAACAATTTATATTAAACCAGTTATAATGAATAAGATAATATATATTTTATGAATTATTTTTAAATACTAACAAATTATTTTAATACTATTTTTTAAATGATTTTAATACTATTAATGTGCCTATAATTCGGTATTACATACGTATAGCTTAATTACACCCACCATTTTAATTAATATAAAAACATTAATTAATCTTTTATGATGTTTTCACATCAGATGGTTTCATTTCGTAGAAGCCACGGCCAAGGTTAATCTTGGCGTTGCCGTCCGATGACTGCCGCCAGTGTGAATGACAGGTATTATTGTTATTATATATATAATGCTTGTTTTGCTAATGGCTGATATAATTTTGTACTTCCACAACATAAAATGATAAAATATAGATAATGGGATGTGTTAATCTCTTCAATTATAAAATATTAGTCAGTTTTGAGAATTTTTAGAAAAAGAAAAATATAGAAAAATAAAAAAAAATTCAAAAATTAACAAAAGAACAAATATTCTTTTGTCATATTTTTGTTCTTTATTTATTTTTTATGATAAAAATGAAATGTGGAAACTTAGGTAGGATCTGTTTGAGATTACTTTTGAGAGGTTCAAAAGTAATTTTGAAAAGTTAAAAGTTAATTTTGGTATTTGGTAATTTTTTTTTTAAATCACTTTTGATAAAATTAACCCATCCTCAACTGTTAAAAAGCATGAAAGGAGTAAGTAGCTTTTCAAAATCTGATTTTGAGAATCAGTTTTATACTTAATATAATTTCATCTATATCCACACATATATTATGAAAATCTAAAAATTATCCTAATTCAATTAAGAAATAAAATCATTAAATTTAAAGAGATTAGTATTATTACTAATTATATTGAGATAACAAAATAAAAGATAAAATATTTATTTTAGTTGTCAATTATTATATATACACAATAGAATATATTATTTATGCGTGTTTATAAATCTGTAAATAAATTTTATTCAATATCCATTTCAGTTATTTATATTCATATAGTAGTTTAACTATAAGATTTATCAATCACATATGACTATTTTTAAGACTCATAACATCTTCAAAATAAATTTTATCAAACGTTTAACAATTTTCATAGTAGCTAATTATTTCGATAACACGTACAACTAATATCAATTATTTTAAAAACTCATTATAAATTGGCATTTAATATAAGCAATGTTTAATGGGTTAAATGTAGAGAAATGGATGAATTTTGGTTAAAATGCTTGTTAGAGATTTTCAAATATAGTGGAGGATTCTCGTCTTCATTATATTTTATTAGGAGAGAATGGGACAGTCTTTCCAAAAATATGTGTGTGCGTCTGTGTGTATAATAAAATAAAATACGGTTTTTGAGGAGAAATTTTGCAGCTGCTTTGCAGGGATTTTGAATCAGTAGAATTGTGTAAATAGCATTTACATTTTCAGCAGTAGGGTATGTTTGGAATTGTCAATTGTTTAACTTCTCAATGAATCACTTCTAAATTAGATTTAATAATAATCAGTTTTCCAAAAATAAATTCATAATGTAATAATAATGTAATAATCATCTTATCTTATATTATTATAATCTTGATAAGGGAAAGATATTTGTCATTTCTTTACAATAAATATATAATCAGTTAGGATTCTCTTCTAATTTGAGCTATTTTGAGCTTTCAAATACCATGTAAACATTGGATTAGGATTCTCTTCTAATATGATCATGTCCTGAGCAAATAACTCAATCAGATTGGTTGTTAATAAATAAAAAATAATAAAAGAAGTTAAATTTTACTCATATACTATCACTAAAAGACATATAACAGAAGATTTTTAAAAATTCAGTAAAGCTCAAATTAGGAGAAGATCATATTCCGTAAACATTAAAGGGTCTCAAGATCCATCACTAGGCTAATAATGATGAGAATCTTACTTCACTAGAAATTAAGGAAATTTCTATAAAATTGCCCAAATCTTACCTCAGAAAATACAAAGACAATAATAGAAAATCAACTTTTTGGTTAACTGTAGGACATAGAACATGTGGAACAACTGATCCCTTATCTTCAAGTAATTGAAACTGACGAGAATGTGGAATAGACTTGTCAGTTGTCGACATGGAAGAAAAAGAAGAAACAATGTTATAAATACTTCCAAGTTCATAAATATCCAGATTTGAATATAATCCCTCCAGTCAATATCAAAGGTCAACCGAGAATAAATGGCCAAAGTTATAGGTGCAGGATCACCAAAAGTTGAAAAGATAAAGGAACTTAAGCTGGAAAACTCTAATACTGCAAATGCAATATAAAAAAATGAATTAAGCACATCATCGACTTTAATCGATTCTCACTGTAATATATGCAAAGGTGACATCTTGCTACCCATGCAAGATGATCATAGTACTGCAAGTACAGCTTTCATTACATCCAATGGCTATCGCTAACTCAATTCTAATATAATGGCTATTGTGCATTGTCCTTTTCAGTTCTCTCGTGTCTTCGGATAGACCTTGAGCTAATCCTTGTGACCTCTAGAGTATTCTTGATCTAATGCTGAGACATCCAACATGACATTACCATTTCTTGTTCATGTCATGCCTCATCATCACTATCTGATGCACACGAGTCTTGATGATAGAGCTTAGTGTTGGACTGTTCACTCAGGCATTTTGTCGATCACTGAGTTCATTCAATCAAACAGCTTGCTCTCCCCAACACCAAATATGTTCATATTCATCCAATCATATCATGAAGAATCTATATAAAATGAAAATAAGAATAAAACCGCTGTATATGGTCATTAGTGCGTGAACGACGTAAACTGACATTTTTGCAAAGATGAAACCACACCAAATTAAATAGGATGGGTCGGTTTGGGTCGTAAAGCTAATTGGGATATTTTTGTGGATGTTTTTTCTTTTTCTTTTTTTGGGTCTTTTGCATTTGGGCTTTTCATTATGTATGGAGTGGTTGTGTGATAACATCTTGAATTCTTGATTGTATATTTTCCGGAAACTAAAGAGGAGAAGCTCATTTAGTTTTTGTATTTTAATATTAGCATCTATTTAATTTCTATATTTTTAAAAATATCTCAAAACATCTCTGCCGTTAAAGTATTGATACCCATACCGTTACTTTTTATTTCTTTTGACTTATTTTTACAATATTACCCTTTTATAATATTTTTTTGTTTGGACATTAATAAAAAGAAAATAATTAAATTATCAATTTAACCCTAAAAAATAAAAAATTATATTAATTTTTAATTGTCAAAAATTAAATTGTTACTTTTTATTTCTTTTGGCTCACTTTTACAATATTACCCTTTTATAATAATTTTTTTGTTTGCACATTAATAAAAGAAAATAATTAAATTACCAATTTAACCCTAAAAAATAAAAAAATATATTAATTTTTAATTGTCAAAAATTGTATGAGAACTACCAAGTGTGCAAATGGTGCTTGCAAAAAAATTAATATAATTTTTTTAGGGTTAAATTGGTAATTTAATTATTTTTTATTAATGTCCAAACAAAAAAATTATAAAAGGGTAATATTGTAAAAGTAAGCCAAAAGAAATAAAAAATAACGGTAGATGTATTAATACTTTAACGGCAATGATGTTTCGAAGCATTTTTAAAAATATATGGACTAAACAGACACTAATCTTAAAATATATGGACTAAATGAGCTTTTACCCGAAATTAAATAATAGTTGCATCTCCATCGGATTGCATAAAAGTCAAAAGAAAATATTATCCTTGTCAGTCTTCTCAAGACCCATCACTTGGCTAATATTGATTAGAATTTGATTCCATTTAAATTTTAAAAAAAATCTACAAAATTGTCCAAATGCTTGCTTGCAAAACTTGGAAGTAGACTGGAAGCATTGTTCTTTCATGTCTTCGTATAGCACACGACAATTTAATCCAAACTGTCCCTTAATCACGTAATTAAAACTGGGAAGATATATTGGCCAAACAGATCAGACCAAGGACGGTATGTGTTGTGAAATAGATTCGCCTGTGGCTACCACAAGAAGAAAAAACATATATAGATAGTTCACAAAAGATTAAAATTCTTTGAGTAAAGCCACCCAGTCCATATCAAAGGTCAACCGGGCGAAATTTATAAGTCTATGATCACCAATAAATGGCCAAAATCATAATTTCTTCACCATAAAACGCGGCATGGGAAAATATGAACAAGTTGCATAGATAATTCAGCCCATTCTGTTGCGGAAACGTGGGTTGAACAATTACTAATACTGCAACTTCTGAAGAAATATAAATGTGGTGTTAAACAAATGTAAAGAAAATATAACACAATGATTTACGTGGTTCGGCGTAATGCCTACATCCACGGGCAAAGACTGAAAGATAATTTTACTAACAATGAAAATTTACAAAAGTGGAAAAAACTCACAAAACCCACAACCCCAATACACGCAAATGGAACCTCACTAGAACACTTAAGTGGAAGCTCTCTCAAATTCTCTCAAAGAACTCACTTGCAATTGCTCTCTACTTCTCTCAAATTGGGATGATTAACAAATGAGGAATTGCTTTCTATTTATAAGGAAAAATGGGGTGCACTATTGCACCTGAAATACTAACTAGGCAACCCAAGAGGGGGGTGAATTGGGATTTTAAAAATTATCTTAGGCAAACCACACAACAATTTAATCTAATGCCTTAATAAATTCGAAAACAATAAATTCAATAAAAGCACAATAATAAATGAGTAGGGGAAGAGAAAGCAAACTCAAGGATTTTTACGTGGTTCGGCAATCCCCGCCTACGTCCACGCCTCCAAGCACACCGGGCTTGAGGATTCCACTAAGCAAGCCTCCAAGGCTTCAAACGCTTACAATTGACTTCCAAGGTGTCAATGGGCCTTTACAACAAGAGATTATCCCCAATCTCTTAACCCAAGTGTATCCCAACACTTACAATCTTTTAACTTGATTTTACAAAAAAGATTACAAATGAATCTCTCTCACACAATATGTTTGATCACAAGTGAAAGCTCAATGTGTGAATGAATGAGATGAATACAAAGATTTAAAGCTCAATGAAAGTTGTATTCTCTATATTTTGCTTAATGATGATCGTTGGAATGCTCTTTGTTTGAATTGGATTGAGCTTATTTATAGTTGGAGCTGAAAAACTAGACGTTATAGACTGTCGGACAGAAAACGGTTCGTCGTTAACCCTAAACGGTTAACCGTTTCGGTCGGTCAAAGTTACCGTTGGGCTAATTTTCAAATAAACGGTTAGCCGTTTAGTCTTACCCTTTCGCCGTTAATTTCCAGAGACCTGCAAAACAAATTTGGTTTAACCGTTCTTACTAAACGGTTCAAGGTTAGCAAACTGGAAATAATCGGTTAACCGTTTTCAATAAACGGTTCACCGTTAGTTTCCAGAATCATCATATTAACAATACTTTAAAGAACATGCTTTCTGGAAATTATCGGTTAGCCTTTTTAAATAAACGGTTAGCCGTTTGCTACAGTGATTGTTACAGTAACCTGCACAGTGCACTATTTTCTAAAATTACAGTTTGACCCCAAACCTTTACAAAACTGTACCATAGCCCAACACGTCATGAAACTTTGCAAATAGGTCCAATTTTAGAATTTTTAAGTAATGCTTTGTTAATCCCAAAACTTTCTGAAATTATGTTATAGCCCAAAAATGCTATGACACTTTTCAAATAAGTCCTTTACCAAAATTCAAGCAATACTTGTTTATTTCAAAGTTTTCAAAATTCTTTCAATTAAACCATAAACTTTGAAAAACAACCAATTTCATAAAATCATTTTTCCATTAAATATGAAACATTTATAATGTGAAAATAATGATTTATTATTTAAAAAGAATAAAAACAATCAATTTCATAAAATCATTTTTCCATTAAATATAAAACCTTTATAATGTAAAAATAATGATTTATTTAAAAAGAATATTAAATAATTTGGGCTTAAAAGATTAATCATTCTTAATCTTGTTTGTTATCATCAAAATCAATATTATGGAAACATATATGTTAACAGCACCAACCCCAACAAAATTGTCAACATAAATTAGGCACCTACCTTAGGAATTTGTCTTTAAATTTGCTTCTCCAAAGTTGACTGCATGCATGGCAACAACCTGTCAAATATTTGTGCCACCAACCTCCAATTTGTCAAGAAAAAATCGTGTGGAAAATAAGTTTTGTGGGCTGACTTTTCAACAATTTTCCACCTCGGCAAAGATTTAGTAAATTTGAGCCGACTATCAACAAACTACCTTCCAGTTTCTGCCTTCTCGGACTGCTTTTAAACTTGTAAGATGTTGATCAAGTTTAGACAATACTCAAACTTGATCGCCGTTACTACCTAGGTCAACATATCTGCGGGATTATCTGCAGTTTTAATTTTCTAAAGAAGAATCTTCCCCTCATAAACAATTTTCCACACAAAGTGAAATCGCACATCGATGTACTTCGTACGCACATGATAAACTTGGTTCTTCGTTAAGTGAATAGCACTCTGACTATCGCAATACACATTAATGTGCTCCTGTGTCAATTCCAAGTTTTCAAGCAAACCTTGTAACTAAATAGCCTCTTTAACAACCTCTGTAATTGCCATGTACTCGGCCTCTGTGGTCGATAGTGCAACTGTAGACTGTAGTGTAGACTTCCAACTAATTGGCCCTCCAGCAAAAGTAAATACATATCCGGTGGTTGACCGTCGTTTGTCTAAATCACCAGCATAATCAGAATCAACGTACCCGATCACACATTGACCAAATGTATCGTCTCTTTCAAACAGTAAACTAACATCCACGGTCTTCTGAATGTACCGTAGAATCCATTTCACAACTTGCCAATGTCCTTTACCAGGATTATACATATATCTGCTCACTATACCAACTGCATGTGAAATGTTAGACCTTGTACACACCATTGCATACATCAAGCTACCAAGTGTATTTGAATACGGAACTTGTAACATGTATTCTCGTTCCGCATCTGTTGAAGGAGATAATTGTGCAGAAAGCTTGAAATGAGAAGCCAACGGGGTACTCACAGGTTTTGTCTGCTCAGTCATGCCAAACTGTTGTAGTACATTCTTCAAATATTGCTTCTGAGACAAGCTTACTTTGCCACGAGCTCCATCTCTGCATATCTCCATGCCAAGAATTTTCTTAGCTTCACCTAAATATTTCATTTTAAATTCTTGATTGAGTTGAGTCTTCAACTTCTCAATCTCATCTTTGCTCTTTGATGCTATTAGCATATCATCGACATACAATAGCAAATAAATGAAAGATCATTTTTGTAACTTGCGAAAATATACACAATGATCAAATTTATTTCTTGTGTACCTTTGCCCTTTCATAAATCGATCAAATCGCTTATACCACTGCCTTGGAGATTGTTTCAATCCATAAAGCAACTTTATCAATTTGCAAACCCAGTTTTCTTTTCCAACAACCTTAAATCCATCTAGTTGAGTCATGTAGATTTCTTTTTCCAAATCACCATGTAAAAATGCAGTTTTTACATCAAGTTGAACTAGTTCAAGATCAAATTGCGCAACCATGGCTAGCAAAATTCGAATAGACGAGTGTTTCACAACTGGAGAAAATACCTCATTGTAGTCTATTCTTTCCTTCTGAGCGTAACCCTTCGCTACCAATCTAGCCTTGTATTGAATTTCATTTTTACGAGGAAATCCTTCCTTTTTTGCATATACCCATTTGCACCTAATTGCCTTCTTCTCATTGGACAGTGTAACTAACTCCCAAGTTCATTTTTGTGAAGAGATTGCATTTCTTCGTTCATTGATTTCTTCCACTGTATACTTTCTGGATTACTTACTTCTTCTCTGTAAGTGGAATGAACATCATCATCTACAATTGGAAGTGCATAGGCCACCATATCAACAAAGCGAGCAGGTTTGCGAATCTCTCTGAGTAGCCTTATATATGCAATTGAATCTTGTTGCTGTGAAGGTTCCTGGGTCAGAACCTCTTCATCATTTTCGGTCGATGGAGAATCATTATCCATCTCATCGACACCAGCTGGATCAGCTTTAACTTTTTCAAACTCCACTTGCTGCAAAGTGCTACTGGTCTTGTCATCCTCTTGAGAATCTTTTTGTTTCAACATGACTGATTCATCAAAAGTTACATTTCTGCTGAAAATAATCTTCTTCGTAACAAGACACCAAAGACGGTATCATTTTACTCCACCAGTTATACCCATAAACAATACTTTCTTTGCTCTTGGGTCTAACTTAGATTCTTTTACATGATAATAAGCAGTGAAACCAAAAACATGTAAAGAATTATAATCAATAACAGGTTTATCAATCCACATCTCTATGGGTATTTTGCCCTCAATTGCAGTTGATGGCAAACGATTGATCAGATGGCACGCATATACAACTGCCTCAGCCCAAAACTCTTTGCCCAATCGAGCATTGGACAACATACATCGAACTTTCTCCAGTATAGTCTGGTTCATGCGTTCTGCCACCCCATTCTGTTGTGGTGTATCTCGAACAATGAAATGTCGCACAATACCCTCATCTTGGCATATTTGAAGAAATAGATCATTCTTGTACTCACCACCATTGTCTGAGCGAAATCTTTTGACCTTTCGACCAGTCTGAGTCTCGACCATTTTCTTCCATTTCAGAAATATGCCCAAAACTTCATTTTTGTTCTTCATTAAATACACACACACTTTTCTTGAATAATCATCAACAAAAGTAACAAAATAGTGCATACCTCCCAAAGAAGCTGTTTTGGTAGGTTCCCACACATCACTGTGAACATAGTCCAGAATTCCTTTTGTATCGTAAATTGCTGAACTAAACTTTACCCTTGTCTACTTGCCCAGAACACAATGTTCGCAAAATTCTAATTTGCAAGAATTTGTACCTTTCAATAAGTCTTGCTTCGCCAAAGTTTGCAAAGTTTTTTCACCAGCATGTCCCAAACGCATATGTCACAACTTGGTTGCTTCTGAATCTGCATCTTTTCCAAAAATTGTTGATGCTGATATAATAACTGTACTTCCTTGGAAATAGTACAAGTTATTTCTTCTTGTGCCTTTCATTACCGTCAGCGCCTCAACTACTACCTTCAACAATCCATCTCTTAAAGAGATTGTGAGCCCTTTAGATTCTAGGACTCCTAATGAGATGAGATTTTTCTTCAAGCTTGGTATATAGTGAACATCTGTCAAAACATGGATTGAGCCATCATGATTCTTTAATTGGATTGTACATATTCCCATGGTTTTACAAGCATTGTCATTGCCCATAAAAACAACTCCACCGTCTAGCTCCTTGAAGTTAGAAAACCAGCCCTGTTAGGACACATATGATAAGTACAACCCGAATCCAAAATTCACTCATTTGAGTGACATATCAATGTCATGCCAACCAGACTAAAGTCTGACTTCTCATCATGCTCTGTTACACATGCATCAAAAGTAGCCTTGCCCTTTTGTAACTTAGGACAATTCTTTTTCCAATGCCCTTTCTCGCGACAAAAAGCACATTCATCTTTGGCAGGTCTCCCTTTAGAATTGTTCATTTTTCCAGGTTTGCGGTTTTGCGAACGACCTCTCGTTGTTCGTGCTTCTGCAACTGTATCTCTATGATCCTTTTTATCTTTCTTTTTGGTTTCAGAGTTGTACAATGCATTGCATACAACATCGAATGTGATAATGTCCTTCCCATGAAGCAAAGTAGTGGTGAGATGATCATATTCATTAGGAAGGGAATTCAATAACAACAGTGCCTTATCTTCATCTTCAAATCTCTCATCCAGATTTAGCAAATCCGCCAATATCTTGTTGAATGAGTTCATGTGGTCATTCATTGACATGCCATGTGTATATGTAAATCGATAGAGTTTCTTTTTCATATAAAGCTTATTTTCAAGACTTTTCTTCATATACTTTTCTTCCAGTGTTTCCCACAATTTCTTTGCCGATGTCTCCCTTATGACAGAGTATTTCTGATCTTTAGCCATACATAGGCGAATAGTACAACATGCCTATCTATTGATTTTTATCCACTCCTTGTCATCCATCACGTCAGGCTTTTCTTCAAGAACAACGTCCAACTCTTGTTGACATAAGACATCCAACACCTCACATTACCACATACCAAAATTATTGGTACCATCGAATTTCTCTATTTCAAACTTTGCATTAGTCACAGTAGTTCTCGCTGATGAAGACGACGACGATGCCTCTGCCATCCTTTTTATCTCAAATGATCAGTTTCTTCAACAACTATTTACACTTAAAAAACAATCTCTATGATATTTATTTCGCGTGAATAAATGCACCAGGAAAGTTCCCAGGAGACTGGACGGGAACTCGGTCCCAATTAAAAACCAGAATCTTTAGACTCTTATCACCTTTGTTGACAGAACTTTCCTAGACATGCAAAAATACACACTACTTACAATAGACTGTCTCCTAAGTATAAATGATCGTCTCCACCGTATTTGTGAACAGTATCGTATATAGGAATAGTACCATATACATGAACAGTACCGTATACTCCTAAGTACGAACTGTCGGCTCTGATACCACTTGTTGCGGAAACGTGGGTTGAGCAATTACTAATACTGCAACTTCTGAAGAAATATAAATGTGGTGTTAAACAAATGTAAAGAAAATATAACACAATGATTTACGGGGTTCGGCATAATGCCTACATCCACAGGCAAAGACTGAAAGATAATTTTACTAACAATAGAAATTTACAAAAGTGGAAAAAACTCACAAAACCCACAACCCCAATACACGCAAATGGAACCTCACTAGAACACTTAAGTGGAAGCTCTCTCAAATTCTCTCAAAGAACTCACTTGCAATTGCTCTCTACTTCTCTCAAATTGGGATGATTAACAAATGAGGAATTGCCTTCTATTTATAAGGAAAAATGGGGTGCACTATTGCACCAACCCCAACAAAATTGTCGCACCTACCTTAGGAATTTGTCTTCAAATTTGCTTCTCCAAAGTTGAATGCATGCATGGCAACAACCTGTCAAATATTTGTGCCACCAACCTCCAATTTGTCAAGAAAAAACCGTGTGAAAAATAAGTTTTGTGGGCTGACTTTTCAACACATTCCTCGTTTTAAGTCTGGACAAGTACTAATGCCTTTGAATAACTTCACGGGCATTATATACACGCTAACAAAGCTAGGTGAAGCTCACACATAGTATAACAAAAGGGAAGCCAAAAATTTTGCTCTTCACTTTTAGATTTGAGTACAACCATGTGCCAGTCTGATGGTATGTATCTAATTGTTTTCATCACACTGATCCAAGTTACAACTTTTGGCACTTTTTCCGCCAATGCCTTTCATGAGGGGGATCGTGTTGCCCTGCAGGCCTTCAAGTCAATGATTGCTCATGACCCTCTAGGGATCCTGAACTCGTGGAATGATTCCGGCCATTTCTGCGAATGGAAGGGCATTACATGTGGTCTCAGGCATAGAAGAGTCACAGTCCTAAACCTGAGGTCAAAAGGCTTGAGTGGATCATTGTCTCCGTACATTGGAAACCTCAGCTTCCTAAGAGAGATCAATCTTATGAATAACGGTATCCAAGGTGAAATCCCTCGTGAATTTGGACGTCTGTTCAGGTTAGAGGCTCTGTTTCTTTCAGATAATGACCTGGTTGGGGAAATCCCAGCCAACTTGTCTTATTGCTCTAGGCTCACAATCCTATTTTTAGGGCGAAACAAGCTAATGGGAAGTATTCCATTTGAGTTTTTCTCTCTATACAAATTAAAACAACTAGCAATGCAAAGGAACAATCTGACAGGAGGCATCCCACCTTTCATTGGGAATCTAACGTCCCTGGAATCTATTTCTCTAGCTGCCAATGCTTTTGGAGGAAATATTCCAAATTCATTAGGTCAGTTGAAAGAGTTGAAATCTCTTGGACTCGGTGCAAACAACCTATCGGGTATAATCCCTCCTTCCATTTACAATCTTTCCCTCCTTGCGAATTTTTCTGTGCCTCGAAATCAATTTCATGGAAGTCTTCCGCCAAGTTTAGGTCTTACTCTTCCTCATCTCAGGCTTTTCCAAGTCCACCACAACTTCTTCAGTGGATCCATTCCCATATCTTTATCCAATGCTTCAAAACTTGAATTTATTGAAGCTTTGGATAACAGTTTTTCTGGAAAACTATCTGTTAATTTTGGAGGCATGAAAAATCTTTCTTACTTTAATGTGGCCTATAATAATTTAGGAAGCGGGGAAAGTGATGAGATGAGTTTTATGAATTCTTTGGCCAACTGTAGCAATTTACGGACACTCATTTTTGCTGCAAATAAATTGAGAGGAGCATTGCCTCATTCGATAGCTAATCTGTCTGATCAACTTCAAAATTTGATCATGACTAGTAATCAGTTGCATGGAAGCATCCCTTCAGGAATAGGTAACCTTGTTGGCTTATATAGACTAGGGATGGGGGGAAACCAATTTACGGGCACAATTCCTAAGGAAATGGGTAAGCTTCAGAACTTAGAAGGGATGGGTCTATATGACAACCAACTCTCAGGAGAAATTCCATCTTCACTCGGAAATCTGTCAATTCTAAGTGAACTTCTCTTGAACAATAACAATTTATCAGGAGTCATCCCTTCTTGTCTCGGAAGTTTGAAACAATTGGCAATTTTACGCCTGTTCGAAAACGGCCTTAATGGAACTATCCCAGAAGAAATTTTCAACTTAACATATCTGTCAAATTCACTGAATTTAGCCCGAAACCACTTGGTTGGATCTATACCTACAAAGATCGGTAATCTGAAATACTTGAGGGTATTCAATGTGTCTAGCAATAACTTATCAGGAGAAATTCCAAGTCAATTAGGTCTCTGTTCCTATCTTGAAGAGATTTATATGAGGGGAAACTTCTTCCACGGATCCATTCCTTCATCGCTGAGTTCTTTAAGAGCAGTTCTTGCAATCGATCTTTCTCGGAACAATTTGTCTGGCCTTATTCCAAAATTTCTGGAAGATCTTTCTTTAGAGTATCTTAACTTGTCCTTCAATGACTTAGAGGGCGAAGTACCAACAAAAGGAGTTTTTGCAAATATTAGTAGAATATCAGTTGCAGGTTTTAATAGACTTTGCGGGGGTATACCTGAATTGCAGTTGCCCAAATGCACCGAGAAAAATTCAAGGAATCAAAAGATCTCTCAAAGACTGAAAGCAATAATCTCTACATTAAGTGCCGTTTTAGGAATAGTCATGGTTTTTTTCCTCTGTTTCTGTTGGTTCAAAAGGAGGAGAGGGCCAAGTAAACAACAACCTTCAAGACCGATATTGAGGAAGGCACTTCAAAAAGTGTCTTATGAAAGTCTCTTTAAGGCAACTGATGGGTTTTCTTCAACACACTTGATTGGTATGGGCAGCTTTGGCTCTGTGTATAAGGGAGCTTTCGATCAAGATGGAACGATTGTTGCAATCAAAGTGTTTAACCTTCAGCGCCATGGAGCTTCTAAGAGTTTCCTGGCTGAGTGCAAAGCCTTGAAAAATATCCGTCACAGAAATCTTGTCAAGGTAATAACCTCATGCTCAAGTATTGATTTTCAAGGCAACGACTTCAAAGCTCTAGTTTACGAGTTTATGACAAATGGCAGCCTGGAAAATTGGTTGCATCCAGATGCAGTTCCACAGAAAGATGTAGAAATTGAAATTCAGAAGTTTACCCTTCTTCAGAGAATAAATATTGCAATTGATGTGGCGTCTGCAATAGATTATCTTCATCACCACTGCCAAGAACCAGTCCTCCATTGCGATCTAAAGCCAAGCAATGTCCTTCTCGACAATGACATGATTGCTCATGTTGGTGATTTCGGGCTGGCAAGAGTTCGTCAAGAAGTCTCAAATCTAACTCAGAGCTGCTCTGTTGGAGTAAGAGGAACAATTGGTTATGCAGCTCCAGGTTAGATCCATATCTTAAGTTGCTTTTTTGACATTTGCCAGTACATTAATTTCTTTTCAAAAGCTTAAATGCTATTTCTTATAAATTTATTTTGCTGAATGACAGAGTATGGCTTAGGGAGCGAGGTGTCAACAAATGGTGATATTTATAGCTATGGGATATTGTTGTTAGAAATGGTGACAGGGAAAAAACCCACGGATGTTATGTTTGAGGGAGATTTGAATCTTCATAACTATGCAAGAACGGCCTTGCTTGATCATGTGATAGACATTGTGGATCCAATACTTATTAATGATGTTGAAGATTGGGATGCTACTAATAAGCAGAGGCTGAGGCAAGCAAAAATTAATGGCAAAATAGAATGTCCCATTTCTATGGTCCGAATTGGAGTTGCATGCTCAGTGGAATCACCACAAGATCGAATGAGCATAACCAATGTTGTTCATGAATTACAGTCAGTCAAGAACGCTCTTCTTGAAGCTTGGAATTGTACAGGCGAAGAGGTAATTAGATGATTGAAGTTCTCTTGTAGCTTTTGTGGAGGTGATGCTTATATAAGTACTTTTTTTTGTCTTTAGTTACGTGTATTCAATCCCTTTCAGATAGAAATTTGTTTTTTTTTTCCTTCTAATTTCTTATATTTGAAGTATTTGTTGAGAATGTCAAAACTCAAAATTTATGAATGAATTTTGTTTTGATATAATTCAGTTAGTAAAAATACCAACTGAACTATATTTATTTTGTTTTTATATAATTATTGTACAAACAATTTTGGTTTCACTAATATGTTAGAATAGCTTAGTTTTTGAATGCATTTCAATATTCGAAATTGGAGTTGCTTGCTCTGCTGAACAGCCCTGAAAGCAGATGAAAATAAATGAGGTTTTATTGATAGTAAAAATATAGAAATAGTGGAGAAACAAAGCGACGAATTACTATAATATTATTTGATTTGACTCTAGTCCTAAAACTTGATACGCTTTCAGTCCCCTTTTGACCTTAAGAAAATATCAGTGTATTGCTGTTTCATGATCCAGGATAGAGTAATTGTGGAATGCTTGATCTTGACATGAGAAATTGGAGGCGCTCACAATGTTGAATCTGAGTTGGGTTTGATAACAGACTCTTCTTGAGATTTGCATACATGAATATCTTACAAATCATAAGCATACCCTTTTAGTAGGTAATAACAGAAATTATGTTGAAATTTTACATTGCTCAGAGACATTAGGTGAAAGTTGCCTTTTTGCATGTTGCAATTCAACAACTTTAAAGCTAGCTTAGTTGTTCTGTCTTGGCTAAAAGTTTTAGTCTACCACCAATATTCGTAATTTGATCCATCTTCCAACAAATTTAGAACTCACACTTTCAAAGGCACTATATATACTAGCAAAGCTAGGTGAAGATCATATAGAGGGATGCAAAATGCAAGCCAAGTGTCTTCTCACTTTTGAAGTACAAGCACGTGCCACTCCGTTTATTTTCCATTCATGTTTCTCTTTTTTGTGACACTGTTACAAGCTGCAACTTTTGCCACTTCCTGCAGTGCCTTTTCGGAGAGAGTGTGCTGCCTTGCAGGCCTTCAAGTCAATGATTGCTCATGACCCTCGAGGAATCCCAAACTCATGGAATGATTATCACCATTTCTGCGAGTGCGAAGGCATTACTTGCAGTCAATGGCATGGAAGAGTCACAGTCCTAAACCGAAGGTCAAAAGGCATGATTGGTTCATTGCTCATTCTGGTCTTGGTGACGAAGTCACTAATGATCAAGGAGCCCTTTTTAGCTGTTTGAAGTTGCATCTTGAGCGGCGTGGTTCTTGCCATAAATTGGGATGAGTAAATTCCCTAAAGGACAGACCAAAGTTCAAAGGACGTGGTATATTATGCTCAGCAAAAGCTGATTTTGTCTGCGCCATATGAGATTTGCTGGGTTTTCAGTGGTGATGACGGTGTCATGATCATCCACAGATACCAGATGTTTGTTGGGTGATGATTTTGTTCCATCCATGAAACCATTCTGGCCATTGCCGCGAATTGCAGGCAAGACCTGGGTTTTCCTGGTGATAAAGTTAGTCCTGCCTAGTTTCATAGGCAATGAGAATGTAAATAAACTCTCAGAATGATGTGTTTGTGCTGCACTGATGTCAGAGGCAGTAATGTTCTATTGAGCTGTGTTGCTCTGGTTTCCAGGCATCGTTTCAGCAGTTTACATCAATGGAATGATTGCACTTGCTTCGATACCAAGTTAAAAATGCTAGAAGACAATAACTTTAATGAAAGCAACAGTAAATACAAAATGTAAATGCAGCTTGCTGATTTCATTCATTTATATACAAGAATAATTTCTTCTTCAGCAAGATAAAATTTGAATTTTACTCTCACAAAACTAGACTTGAACCCTCCATCTTATGGACAAGAAAAAGAGGTGCCAGATAATTCAACTAAGGAGTTTACGGCGATTGATATAGAACTACCCTAACATGAGTTGAAATAGCAGTATTCGAGTACTTCTATTTCATTGAGTTCTTTAAGGTATTTCAGCGAACACTCGTGTCTTTCTATCAAACACTTGTTTTCTTCAACAACATGCAAATCAATGATAAAAGGAAAAGCAATCACTTCCATTATTACGTTGTTCCATTAATATAAATCCTTATTTCATTGGCGTAACAGCAAAAGCAACATAAAAGTATGTTATATTTTACTTATATTAAGTTTTGGATATGCTATGTATAGAATCATACAATATTACAATCAGAATGTTTATATATCCTTATCTCTTTTTTTTGCCCTTTTTAACATCATCTATGGAGTTCATGTCTGCCAAATTTTACTTCTTACTGACATTTCTTTAAAAAAAAAAAATTTACATAAGGAACTCCCTGGAAGGTACCATTTTAGTTCTATGAGAGGTCTTAAATTTTTATGTCTTTCTTACAACAATTTGTCAGGCCAAATTCTTCAGTTTCTTGTGCAATTAGACTTGCACTATTGGAACATATCTTACAATAATTTTGAGGGAGTGCTACTAGAAATTGGTGTCTTTCACAATGCAAGTAGAATTTTTGTTGATGGAAATACTCAACTCAGTGGTGGCATACATGAATTAAAGCTGCCTAGTTTGCAGATACAAGAAGAGAAGACTAGACCATAAATTGAAACTAGTAATAGCCACCGTTTCAGGAACTCTGGGAGTGACTTTGGTGCTGTCATTTCTTATCTTGTTTCGGCTGACAAAGAGAAAAAAGGAAGCTACTTCAAGCTCTTCTCAGCATTCACTTCTGAAAACGTCATATCAAAGTCTGCTCAAAGCTACTGATGGATTTTCTTCAGCCAATTTAATGGGTATGGGCAGTTTTGGTTGTGTGTGCAGAGGATATCTTGATCAAGAAACGACTGTTATCGCTGTGAAGGTGCTTAACCTGCTGCATCGGGAAGCCTCCGAGAGTTTTATAGCTGAATGTGAGGCCATGAGGAACATTAGACATTGGAATCTTGTCAAAAAATTAACAGCTTGTTCAGGTATCTGTTATCGCGGGAATAATTTCGAGGCCTTGGTCTATGAGTTCGTGGTTCATGCATCACTAGAGCAGTAGTTGCACCCAAATCCTAGAACAGATCAAGAGGCAAGAGATCAGGCATCAAGGTCTTTAGATCTCCTACAAAGACTGAATATTGTCATTGATGTTGCTTCCGCATTGGATTATCTTCATCATGACTGCGAAACTCCGGAAGTTGATTATGATCTCAGGCCAAGCAATGTTCTTCTTCATAATGAATGGTCGCCCGCGTCGGTGATTTTGGATGAGCAAAATTCCTCCCCGAAGCCTCCAATAAATTGTTAACCAATCAATCAAGCTACATCAGAGTCAAGGAACTGTTGGTTATGCTGCTCCAAGTAAATATATCCTGGCTAGACTTAGGGTACGATTGGGATTGAGGTTGGTCAGCTGTAGCTTAATAGCTACAGCACTAAAGTGTTTGGTAAACACTAACTGCTATAGTTTTTAAGATATGTTGATATGATTTTTCACTTGTATAATATAAAATTTATTATATCTTTAATAATTTTATCAAAATTATTATTTAAAATTTATATTTACTATATATTATTAATTTTTGTTTCATAATTACAACTTTTTTTTTCACAGCAGCTGTAGCTTAAAAGCTACAGCACCTCAATCCCAAACGCACCCTTAGATTTGAACTCCAAACTCTTATACCGGCTTAAGAGATTTTACCAGATGAACTAACAATTTTTTCTTTTTCTTTTTTTTTTTTAAATTTCGGAGTATGGTATGTGAAGCGAGGTTTCAACACTTGGAGATTGTGTACAGTTTTGGCATACTCTTGTTGGAAATGTTTTCAGGGAAGAGGCGCACAGATGAGATGGTTACAGGCAACCTCAACCTTGATTTTGTAAAGGAAGCCATTCCTCAAAGACTGGCTCATATTGTAGATCCAGTGCTTCTTGTAGTAAGAGACGAAGCGGAGACTGGCAAGGCCAATGCTCCAGAGTGCTTGGTTTCCATACTGGGAATTGGAGTCACTTGCTCTTCAGAACTGCCAAGAGAACGAATGAACGTGGAAGAGTTAGCAGCTCAGCTTGTTGCTACCAGAAACAACTTTTCCAAGCTCAAATTTCGGGAGCGAGACAAGCCACACCACGTGCTGTTCAAATGCAACCAGGGCAAGTCATTTGAGTATGATCAATTTTCTAAGTTTCTAGCAAAATCAAGGGTCTGAATGTTGTTATTGGGCCTTGAGTCCAGCCCAATTAATACTAGCTCTTGCAATATGGCCATTTATCCGGCCCATGAAGACTCAACAACACCATAAGCAAATCCAACCAGCATCCCAACATTTGTTTGTTATTCATTTCAAATAAAAATCACTGGCGACCGGAGCGAGACTTTTACGTGTCCTTAGCGAGAAAGAAAATCAAAATGTCAACATTCGACTCAGTTGACTCGGTTCCTGTCGCCGAATATACTCACTCCTTTGACGACACTGCTGAGCAGTTGAACTCCGCCGTCGACTTAAGCGACGACAACAATAATTCATCTTTTCAGAGTGGAGATGACGCGTTCGCATCTCAGACATCGGTCTACGGTGAGTACGCCGACGGTGGATCCGACGGTCCAATTTTGCCGCCTCCTTCAGATATGGTTCCCGAGGAAGGCTTCGCTCTTAGAGAATGGAGAAGGTTCGATTCGATATATTAATTATTTTGTTTTTGAATTCTTGAATTTAATCTCGCAATTAACGATCAAAGTTTGAGCTTCTTTTGAAGTACCAAAATGGTAATAATTCAAAATTACAAGTGGGTATTGTACGATTAACTGATTTTTTTTTGAAGTACCAAAAAGGAATAACAATTGAATTTTGAAAGAAATTTTTTGTAATAGTGTATATGTTGGTCATTCAGAGAGAACGCGATTCGATTGGAGGAGAAGGAGAAGAAGGAAAAAGAGATGTTGAATCAAATAATTGAAGAAGCTGAAGAATACAAACTCGAATTCTACAGAAAGAGCATTGTTACTCGCGAAAATAACAAAGCTAGCAACAGGGAAAGGGAAAAGGCGAGTGGTGATTTTAAGATTTTACTGGTTTTTGTTGCTTGCTTTTCTTTTCTTAATAAAAGTCATTGTGGTTGTATGCATGTTATGTTTGTTATCATCTACGTTTGTTTTGATCTCTTCATGTATCTCATGCTTGTGCAAATATTCTCAAATTTCTCTATTGTACAGTACTACATTTAGTTGTCTAGGTGTGATATTATATGTGGAGAAAGTGTTTGTTCAAGTTATTTTGTCCGTAATGTGTAACTTGGTTAATTTGTGCGGATCAAATAAGAAAACTTTTTCGGGACTATGTAATTGTTCCTTATAGGTCTAACAAAGTTGATTTTTTATTTTTAAAGCATTGGCACCATAGAAACCAATCCCCCTCCCTCCCCACCTATGTGAGCAAGGTTCAAACGCCAGTACTCTCATATCCCAACAGCTTTTACTCAATTGAGCCAACTGGCAACCACAAAATTTTATTTTTTTTGTTTTGGGGGGGGTGGGGTTGTTGTGGGGTGGTTTAAGGGAGGAAAGCCTCACTGATAGTTTCCACTTAGTTGCATTCTTCACACACCATTGTTGCTGTCAGCATCAGATATTATGCAATTTCTATATTTCTCACTTGCATCTTCTTATATGACAGTTATTTGTGGCCAGTCAACAGAAGTTTCATGATGAGGCTTATAAGAACTACTGGAAGGCAATTGCAGAGCTCATTCCCAACGAAGTGCCAGCTATAGAGAAGAAGAAAGCAAAGAGGGATCAGGAGAAGAAGCCTTCCATTGTTGTGATCCAAGGTCCAAAACCTGGGAAACCAACAAACCTCTCGAGAATGCGGCAGATAATCATAAAATTGAAACACAATACACCTGCCCACTTGAAGCCTTCGCCACCTCCAGCCTCGGCCCCAGCCACGGACACCAAAACCTCTGATGCTGCTGCTAAAGCTGGTCCATCTCAGCCTGCAGCCGCTGCAACACCCACTGAGGTTGTGGTTGCTGCTTGATAGTCCTGTTTTCGCGATCTAGAGATATATAATTATATTTTATTACTATTTGTATTTGAGCTCATTTGAACCTTGTTGGTTTCTTGTGGCACTAGGTTGTAGGTCATATTTGGTTGTGTTTATATGTAAAACTTGTTCATTTCAAACAATGTGTATTTCTCAACTTATTATCTGTAAAATCTCATTTCAATTCACAACTCCTAAAGGGTTTTTGATGATTTGATGTTAACACAGTAAATCCGCAAAAATGTCATGATCTCGACAGATCTTCAACCTTCCTTAGGGTGAGGGATTTTGTTTATTTCCATTTGGATGAACACAATGAACATAATGAGACCATTCTGTTACAGGGCGTTAATGATTGGGAAGTTTGAATTGCTTTGGACAGTTCCTTTATCGGATGACGGATGTTTATGCATATGGTTAGCATTATAAGAGTGCAAGACCTGTTGTACGGGCTTGCCCTGCTCTGTTGGCTTCTTCTTGGTGCTTCATCATTCTCTCTAGTCACTTTCATGCTAAGTGGAATGAGTTATGATTGGTCAACACTGATGATGGAGCAGCAGCTGTTTGCCTAGAATTTGGAATTTTAGTTTGTAGGGTCAGAAAATTTAAAACAAAAATATAACTACGACATTATATTTGAAATTCAATCTTATGCAATTCTAACAATGAAACCTAGAAATCCAGTCAGTTAAGCTGGATTTCAGTAAAGAACACTGGCTAGGAGGGGAAGGCGCTAAAGCACACTGGCTTTCAGTAATAAGGATGATCCAATTCTTCCAATGTAGTTTACAATACCTCTCCGTGTACAAAACGATGAAGAAAGGAGGGGAAGGCACTAAAGCACACTGGCTTTTAGTAATAAGGATGATCCAATTCTTCCAATGTAGTTCACAATACCTCTCCGTGTAGAAAACGAT
This sequence comes from Citrus x clementina, assembly GCF_000493195.1. Taxonomy (NCBI): domain Eukaryota; kingdom Viridiplantae; phylum Streptophyta; class Magnoliopsida; order Sapindales; family Rutaceae; genus Citrus; species Citrus x clementina. Next base: position 1,099,766 of record NW_006262274.1, read on the forward strand.
GAAGAAAGGTTGTTTAGAATACAGAGACCATGAATTGCATAAACTTAACCTCCAACCAATGTAATAAAAAAACTTTACATTAATCATGGAATCGCAACCTCCCCCGTAAGTTCTGGAATCAGTCTCTTAATTGTCAAGCTGGTAGATTTGAATTAATATCGTAAGATGGATTAGTGAAGCAGTTCTTTCAGGATTTTTGACACTGATCGTTACCTGCCACGAACACTGGCAGGAGAACGACCTCCTCTCTCACTGCCTATGTCATCTTCAATATCACACCCATCCATACAAAGGCCATTATTGTTGACACTCAGTTCGGAACTAGCATTACTGCTTGTGGCAAGAGGGGAATCTGAAACACTAACTGTTCTGCTTCGTGGCCCTGATCTCACACTGTACATAGAGGATGCTGGAATATTTGTCATCAATGGCCTCAAATTACCAGGAATGCTTCGCCTTATATCCTGAAATTGAGATCAGGAAAATCATAAGTACATTGCTTAATTTGTTTTAAAAAATCTTCTCTAAATTTTGCTTCGAACCGAATCTTAAGGTGTTCAACTGAAAAAGTAACTAATAGATATTTGAACAACGTACGAGAAAAAAAGCAACATTCTCCCTGACATCAACAAAAGCTAGGCAGTAATTAATATGAACATATGGAGGAAATGAGAAGGTAACCATGTCATTGGAAGATGATACAAGGATTTTAAAGACTAAACACACTACTCATGAGGGAGTCTCATATTAAAATATGAGGAACGTTAGTCTGAAATGGAAAAGATAATGACCATAAAATGGAAACATAGAGTTACCATATGCCTAATAGCCATATCCAATGACTTCTTTGACAGTGTTCTTCCGAAGCCCAAGCTATCTGGGGATGAAGTCTTCCCAGTCAGGTTACTGTGAGGAGAATGTTTGTCATCTTGCTTGGGAGGTGCCAGTTTCCGCATATTGATCACCCTCTCAACCATTTTTGTCCCAATCACAACAGGGCTCACATTGTCATTGACTTTGGAATATCCACGACTGAATGCAGGAACAGAGCTCCCACTAAGATGCATAATTCCATTGGAGGCTCGTGCCCTAGAAGGTGAGCATGATTGCCGTCTAGGTCTTCCATTAGATACAGGCTCAACAGAAGAAGATCGAGGACTGGGTGCTCCAGGCCTGCCCCTTGTGGCTGAAAGTGGCCTTTCAGGAACTGAAGTCCTTAGATTTGGTGGAGCGTCAAGTGAAAAACCTGGCATCTTTGAGGGATTCCATGGTCTGGATTTCACTGTTGGAGAGGTGCCATGGGATGACACTGGATTTTTTGATGTTGTGAGAGCAGGCTTGGTAGCTGAAGGAGACGACTTAACTGGAGGAGCAGATACACTGGGTGCACTTGATGGTGTGGATGGTCGACGAGTTGGTGTGGATGCCCTTGATGTGGACTTTGATGGAGGGATAGAGGAGGGTCTTGAAGTTGGTGTTGAAGATCTTGCTGTAGACCTAGAAGGTGTGGAAGATCTTGCCGTAGACCTAGAAGGTGAGGAAGATCTTGCTGTAGACCTAGAAGGTGTGGAAGATCTTGCAGGAACTGTCGGCTTAGATGCAGAGACCATGGGCTTAGATGCAGAGACCGTGGGCTTCGAGGCAGAAATCGAGGACTTAGTAGCAGAAAGTGTGGCCTTCGAAGTGGAAAGTGTGGGCTTTGTAGTAGAAACTGCGGGTCTAGTAGAGGAAAGTGCAGGCTTGGTTGAAGACAAGGTAGGCCGAGAAGTAGGTGTTGGAGATCTTGAAGGTTTTGATGATGCAGTCAATGTGGAGCGTCCAGTTGGTGTTGAAGGTCTTGATCCAGGACCCCCAGATGACGAAGGCCTACGGACCCCAGTGCTTGAAATATTTAACCCAGGTGAAGAAGCTGGTTGTCTAGACGCTAAGTTGCTCCGTACAGGTGGCTCTGGCTGAGGGTCTGCTAGCTATATGAACAAAAACATAGACAACGAGGCAACATGAGTTTACGAATTCAAGCCTTAAGACAACTCCAAAATTCAGGGCATCAAAATACCAAGATAAACAACCCTGGTGGACAAGGATTAAGATATATGTGAGCATGGAAGAAGCATCTCCATTCCATTCTACAGGAACTTTTAAATGTATAGTCTTGAACAATTATCAAAACAGGAGTTTGTTAAAATGCATAATCGAATGCAAGCAATGTAATGAGAAGTCTGTCACATAAACAAGAAAATGAGAAAGAGAACAGTTTAATTTAGTTTCCAAGGTCTCCACTATTTCAGACATGTAATCCCAGTATACCTCCTCCCTCAGAAATATACTTCTACGGAAATTTCACAATATGGTATTTTGATGATTCCTACAAGAAATTCATTTTCCATCGAAACTTGATGACTGGAAGTTCTTCCACCTAACAATGAAATGGCCCATATGAGGATCAAGTCTTCCTGGGAAACCAGGGTATTAATGGTTACATTTCCACTTTCAACATAACAAATGATAATTATTCTGTCAAAATATCATCATGTCACATAAAAAAATAACCCAAATGCTTCAAAGAAGAAGCACCATTCAACAAAAAATTTTAAGCTTTGTCCTCTTACTCTAGATTCCGGGGCAGTAGTGCGAACCTTCGGAGTACCAATTTGACTCATAACACTCTTTTGTGATTCCATCTCTAAAGAAGGGAAGAGAGGAGTACCAGGAGGAGTTAGAAGCCTGAAAACAAAGAGATGTGTAATTGGTATCATCTCACCTAATTAAATATATAAGAAAATAACCTGATGTGTAATTGAAACAACAATATTGATGAAAATAAGCAAAATAATATCCTAATTGTTCAGGCTTCTTGCTTCAATGCAAGAGGTCTAAGCATCAATACTCTGACACTAACCTTTGGGGTACATTTTAATTTGTTTTTGTGCTCCGGGCGAGGAGGAGTTGGGGGGTGTGTGTTAAAAAATAAATAAATAAAACTTTATATGGTAATATGCTTGCCCAGTTTTTGCAAACATACATGGGTATGGCTGGAACATCATACAACCAAGGAATATACTATAGGTGTGTTTGTCCCTTACAACTTCTGCCTCCAAACTCTTCAAATGTGAAAAAACTAGTGAGAAAAAATGCTGAAGACAAATACTTTCTCACAATATTCTTTCTAAACATGTATTCCCTCTTCTTTAGTCTGTCCAAACAATACCATTCAAATCCACATCAAGTCCTACACTTCTTATATCACAAGTAGGATTTATAAACACTAATATAATATCATCACATACTACTCTCCTTAAGCTAAGATTGTCAATAACTCTAACATAATAAATAATTAAATATTATAAAATTAAAGGAAGCCTGTAAAAAAGTTCTAAAAATTACCAGTCATAGTCATTTTTATCATTATCAGAATTAAGAAAATCATCAGCACCAATCTTTCTGGTTGCCGCATTCGAGGACGAAATGTTAAATATCGGGGAAGTCCCTGGCCTCGACCCTTTCATTCAACAAAAATTGAACATTTCACAAAATCAAAACGACAAAAACTCAAAATTATTGCCAAATAAAAGGAAATAAAATAATAATAATACCTAATGGCGCGTCGAACTCCTCCTCCGAGTTGTTAAGAAGCAAATTCCCTTGCTCCTTCTCTCGCTTTCGCATCTCGAGAAACAAAGAGAGCTCCTCATCTTTCTCCTTCATCATCGACGCTCGCAGCTGCTGCCTCTGCTTCAATGCCGCAGCCTGCATTTGCATTTCCTGTGACCTAAGGCTTCGATTCATTGTCAGATCAAATTTGCTCTCAAAAGCTTCTCATTCACTTGTCCAGCAACGGAACCGGCTTTGAATTCTTCAGCCTCCGCGCAAATTTTAACTAGATCTAAATAACTGAACAAACGAGCAACCAAAAACGACTAAATGACATGTCGTTTTAGCATCGCCGAACCAAGCTCAGCTAAACTAAGTTATGGATAAATTGCTGGAAAAAAGAGAGAGAGAGAGAGAGTATCGATCAGAGAAGAGGGAGAAGTGACAGGTGAGTGGCAATGAGTGTAAATAACGAGAGGTTTGAGGGGTGAAACTAGGGGTTTTGATTACATTCGGGGGTTTCTTCAGTGACGGGACAACTGTAGGTGTTGCTCTCTGTGTTTTCTCTCACTTGAAGCCTACGTTTTCAGATTTTTGCTTTTAGTTTGGTGGATAATCACGATAATGCCCTCCTTTTTTAATTCATTGTGTTTTTATTTTGAATTTTGGAAATTTTTTTTTTTTTTTTTTTTTGGGCAGTTTCTTTGTTCCAATTGATGCCGTAAAGGCCTGAAGCATTTTGTTTTATTTATGTACAACTACTCTTATCCGAATGTCACTCCTGTGGAAAGAAATAATGCATGGCATAACATTAATTTTATTAATTACAAGATGAGTAACACATATTGTTATAACTGAACTTCAAATCTAAATATTCAGACAGATCAAGTATCTTTTTATGCTAAAGAATTTTGTGGAAGGGAAATATATAAATATTATTTATATTACTATCAAAATAGTATTCATAATTACATTACAAATTTGTTTGGATTACGCTGCGCATGGAAGTAGCGAATTCAAGAAAATTTATCAATTAAATTTATAGACACTTACAATCAGGGCGGAACAAGCCAACCAACCTTGGTTGGGAGGAAAAACATTTTCAAAAAATTAAATAAAATTTTTAATGTAAATAAGTAATTATTAATATAATATAAAATATTGAGTATTAATTTTTTTTAAAAAAAATTATGGCCCATACTTGTCCCTTAATAGATCTGTCCCTGCTTACCATATATATATATATATATATATATATATATATAATGGATTCTTTTAAGAATTAATTTAGAAAAAAAATATGATTACATTGTAGATCATTTGTAATAAGACTTGCCATGCATAATTTCTAGTACTTTATGGTTACCTACTCACTACACTTAAGCAAAACAACATTTTTTTTTAATTCTTTATTTTTTATTTTTTATTTAAGAAAAGCTCCTACTGGTGAATTGGTGATGAGTTATCAAGGACAATGAGTTTGTTTATCAATTTCCCCCCACCCCGAAGGCTTGATATACTATTATCTAAAGTTTAATTTAAGTAGTGCTATATTTGTAAAATTAGAATACTAAGTTTATATATTAACTGATGTGGTATGCAATTTCTCTTACAAATTATTTCGTGGGAGTCTAATAATAAGATAATCAATCATTTGATACATAACAAGTAATAATTACAATACTTCGATTGAGATTCAAATTTGTATTATAACTTTGTGAGCATAACCATTATTAATTAAGAAAATTAATTTTTAAAAAGCGCATTCGTTTTATGATGAGCGTATGATTGTAAGAGCATCTCCAAAAGGGTCTTTAAATTTTACTCTTCAAATTTTAATTTACTTACTGATGTGGCAAATAAGTGTATAGAAAAATATAATCCCCTCCAAAAGATTCACCAAATAAGAATAAATTAATATTATTTTAATCAAATCTTTCTCACTATCAATTGAATTGTTATTATATTTTTTAAAAGAAACATAAATAATAATTATTACAGTCTTATTTTTTTAATAAATAATAATAAAATATTAATAGAAGAGAGAAAAACTCACTCGGCAATATTAAAGAGTGAGAAACAAATCTTATTTGAAGAATCTAAATTAACGTGTCTTTTGGAGTGTTTAATATTAATATGACTCTTCAAATAAGAAGTAAAATTTTATTTAAAGAGTCTTTTGGAGATGCTCTAAGAAGAGTATATAGTACGTAATTTCAAGCGCGGCGAGTTTTCATTTGAAAGAAATCTGTTGTGGAGCCCACAACTTCTAATGAGAATCCACCACTCACGAAGTCGCGTACTAGAACATCTCCCATGCTTGTAACTTTTTTTTTTTTTTTGTTTTTTGGTTTAAGCAGAATAGTAAAATGAATCTAGAAGCGTATATTAATAATAATAAGTTGGAGACATTCTTGAAAAAGAAAACTCGAACCAATTTAATATTATAGATATGAAGTTCACATGTGAAATATTATAGTAGAATAATTCATGAAATTACACTCCATAAAAGTAAATAATGAAAAAAGCAATCACTTGATTTATACTGTGAGTGTCAAATTAGTTTGTAAAATCTTTTATGTTACAAATAAAAGGTTTAGGATTCAATTTTAATTATATGGGATTCAGTTTAACTTATGAGTACAAAAGGGATTGAATTGCCGGTAGATATTTTTAAGGAAAAAAAATCACTTGACATGCAATAAATTATGATGATTTAATGTGAAATAATATGCAAAAATAAATTAGGGAAGTCTTAAGAAATAGAGCACGACGACAAACATAACACCATTTGTGCACTCTCACTTTAGGCCTCATAAAGTAAATACATTGTGTATAATTTAGATTTAGTACTTAGCAATGATTTTAAATTTAGCTTCAATAGATGCACTAGTTAATAATGAAAAAGAGTTATGTTTAACATTTTATAATTTTTTTTCATGCGTGCATTTATGGTAAGGAATGATTAAGATTAAACTATATATTATTTTATATCTAATAACTACCAATTACAATATTATAAAGTACAAAACTCAATTCAACACTAAGTTTCTATCTGTGATATAATATGATGATGGTCACTCTAACCATTAATTCATCAAACAATTCAAATGTACTAAGGGTGTGTTTGGCAACCCGCACAACATAGGATTAAAACATTGTTTCACATTAACTTAATACTAACTCATGTTTGGTGTTAAATTCGACTGGCGCAGTATTGTATTAACTTGGAAAACTAATGCAGTCAAATCCACATAAACCAAACCCGAGAGGGGGTGATGTTTATGCCACATCGTATTAGAGTAAATCGAAAAAATAAAATAGAGAAAATTTTGCAGTATATTCACGATGAAATTCACATCACCCAATCCAACACCACCAAATCGACCTAACAATCATCACTCAACGGCATCACCAACGCCTTTACAGTGCCGCGCGACACCATAGTCACTGCTCCATGAAGACGCCTTCACTGTGGAGAAGATAAAGCCCATAGAAGAAGAAGAAAAAAGGAGAAAAAGAGGAAAAGAAAAAAGAAAAACAAATTGAAGAAGACAAAGAAAGGAGAAGAAAGAGAGGAGGAAAAAAGAAAATGAAATGAAGACGAAGAATGATAAAAAAAAAATGAACGAAGAAGAAAGAGATATGGAGAAGACGTAAGGAGGAGAAAGAGAAAGCAAATAATGATACATGCAAAAGCATTGTCCAAAGAAAAGAAAAATAAAAAAAAGGAGAGGGGGGAAATTAAAAAACTAAACAAATAAAAAATATATTTTTTAATAAATAAACAAAATGTTAATAACTATTGTTTTCTAAATATATATCATTTAAATTAATAAAAAATATTAATACAGTGCAGCGCCAAACACAATATAATTAAAAATTAATACAATAAAATATTACATCAAACGTTGTACAAAATTATTATAATCTAATGCTAATGCAATACATCATAACACAATACACTTGCATTAAAATAATACAATACAGTATGTTAAACGTACCCTAACATAATAACATTATCCAACTAAAAACAGTCGATACCAAGTGGGTCTTACTGCCTTATAACAGTTGCAAGGTACCCCAAACTTTGGTCTTCTCTAATTCAACCAAAAAATCCAATGGCTAAATTGTTGAACGGCTAATATATGTTCAATTGATTATTAACATTGCAATTCCTACTGTTTATTACATTATCATAAAAGCTTAAAAAATTTTAATATTTACTTATATAATTCATGTTGTTTTAAATTTTATTTATTATTTTTTAAAGAATTTTTCAAAAGTTTTTGAGCTTTATGTTTTTTGAGAATTATCACTTTTTTTAGATAGTTGGGCTTGTGGATATTGTTGTAATGATAATTTATAATTTATTTTGATAAAAAATAATTGAATAGTAAATTTAGTAGTTTTTAAGTACTCTTTTAAATTCCGGGTGATTACTTAATTTTTATTGTGAAAGTCTAAACTTTTTGGCGATAGCTAGTCAACCATTGCAAAAACTATAACATAATTATCTTTATTTTCTCTACATCTCTCTCAACCATCATCACTCAAAGAGTTAAGAGTTCGTTTGGTACACTGATAACTCTATAAAATGAGAGTTATCATTAAATTTCTATGCTTAAACTAGCATTAACTTAGGGAGTAAATGATGAATTTTATCCAATTTTTAGTTACATTTTGTATAAGTATCTATTTTAGCTTAGTCTTAACAGTTTGATATGTTTTAGACCATTTCGTGCTCTGATTAAGTGCAATATTTTAGGTAACTCAACGACTCATGCCTTTTTTATGGATGTTGTAAAAGGACTGCATTGCTGCAGCAATAGACCTGTAGAAAATGACAAAAGACTAATTTGCCGATGAACAAAAACAAATCTAAACTATAGAGGATGCTGGAGAAAATGTTGCAACAATTCAAGATCAAATGCAGAAAAAAAAAATAGGGCAAATAGAGTCTAAAACATATAATGTTATATTTAACGTTAGTTTAACAACTAGTCAAAGATAGTTAATAACCAATAAGTGAGTCTAGAGACCAACTACCCCTTTGCCATTGAATATATCTTTGTGTTTGACTTTAAATTCTCTTTATTGCATTCTGTTTATTACATTGTTAATTTCATCATTTATTTTGTTTTATTTAGTTTACTAAGATTGCACTGATAAGATTGCTGTAACAATTCCTATAATATCAATTTATATGGAGACGATCTTGATACTTATCATTATATTACTTGTTATGTATACTTACACATTGGTCCACACATCACACCATGCACCGTATTGTATTATAATATATTTTATTATTTAATTTAAGTGTATTGTATAATGTTATATTGCATTAGCAGTATACTATAATAATATAGTACAATTTTTGGTATTCCTTACTATATTAATTTTATATTAATATTAAACTAACATTATTTAAATTTATTATTAATTATATTAAATTATTAATTATAAGTTAATTATTAATATATAAATATAGTATGATATAATAAAATAATACAACAATATAATTTATTTTTATATTTTTATTTATTATAATAAAAATAAAAATATATTTAATGCCCCAATTAAAAAAATAATAATAATGACAATATTGTTAATTAAAACAACAAAATTGATAAAGTTTAACAATAATGATGATGAAGCGACATTAATAATAATTTAATAATTAAAATACTAAAATTAATAAAATTTAATAATAATAAATTATTATTAAATAATAATGACATTAATGATAGTAATAATAACAATTAAAATAATAAAAAAATTTTGATGATGATAATAATAATTAATGAGAATAATAATAAATAATTAAAATAATAAATTTTATTAATAATAATAATAATAATAACAATAATAATGATAATGATAATCTACGGGACGAAGTACTGCAGAAGTCAAATCCAATGTTTATTGGTGCACACTATTAATTTATTTTCGTTTCCGATTGTTGTAACTCAATCACACGATCACTCTTGTTAGTTTTTAAAATGTAATCACAAGTTGTTGACTTGGTATTGGGATGAAACAATGTTGCAAGGTACCATTAATTTTTATTTTTTTAGTTTAGTTACGCTACACTACTTTATATTTAATAAAAAATTAAATAGACACTAAAATTCATAACGTTTTACATATAAGTCTATTTTTAGATAAAATATATCATCTGAAAGAGGATGAAAATATGTTGCAAAGGTTGCAAGATACCTGATACCCCTAACTTTTGTCTCTTTTAGATTAATTATGCTACACGAGTAAAATTAAATAGACGCTAAAAGTTATAAATCTTTACATATAAGTCTATTTTTAGATAAAATGGCATTTAAAAAGAATTATTAATATTATTATTATTTTGAACAGTAGTAGATGATTATTCTATAAAGAATATGTGAGACCCGGAGACTAAATAACAGCTTGGTAGGGAAGGAAGCTTGGAAGGAAGGAAGGCAGGCTTCGAATTAGAAACCGAAATTCGGATTGGAATAAAAAACGACATCGTTTCGAATAACCGATGAAGAAATCGAAGATGAGAAGCGAGGCAAGCACCAGTAGTAATAACAGTAACCGCAAAGGAGAAACAGTTGTTGGTGATTGCGGCACCTGCAGAAGCTCTTGCGGTTACTGTAAATCTTCTGGTCGTACGAGCATCACTCACGGTCCGTCGTTTATTTTCCCCTTTTTCTAATTTATATTTCAAAAAATGAAATTATTCGGAAGTCTTCTGATTAATAATTGTTTAGAACTTTAAGTTATGAGAATTTGCGAATTAGTGATCGAATTTAATTATTTTTTAAAATTTGCTCGTTAGTCAAATGCATTCGGTAATTTTCGAGTTGCAAATTCTGTTATTTGTGATCGTTTAATTGATCAATTAGCTTTATTTTCTGATAATGTTGATATTAATGCACGGTTAAACGATCATGAACAAAATACGTTTATTATTTTTAATTTATTTTGCTGGTCTTTGCAGGTTTATGGGCATATAGCGTTACAGTTGATGACTACCAAGGTTTGTCAGTATAATTGGTTTAAAATGAAAGTCTTTTTTTTTTCTTTTTTTTTTTTAGATCATTTGCTTGGCCAAAAGTTGTTGGTTGTGTTACTTGCAAGCATTGTTCAATAGATAATGGTTGTAATATGTATATGTATTACAATCTACTTATTCTTTTTTTTTTTTTTTTGAAAGTATGTATACGTGTTACAATCTACTTATTCAATAGGCTTTTTTTTTTTTTAATAATTTGTTGATAAAAGTGAATAACCTCCTTCTATAGGTGATTTATCATTAAACTGATATTGTGATAATATCTTAGAATGATTCCCCTTACATGCATTTAATTTAATATGAGAGATTTAGCTTGCTACAAAAAAGATACAAGAGGGAAGAGTGCTGGTATTTGATTATTATTGTATAAAAGTGAAATTATTTTATATCACTTCTATAACTGTGATAGAGGTTCTATCTTATTTTAGTTTGTATCCTTACAATAGCATTATCACCTTTCTTGGTATAATTTCATTTCAGTGCCATTCTTATTTGAAGCTCTTTTGACAGATCTTCTTGACCGGGGATGGAGAAGATCCGGCTCTTTCCTGTACAAACCTGATATGGAAAGAACATGCTGTCCATCTTATACTATCCGGCTGAGGGCAAGTGATTTTGCCCCTTCTAAAGAGCAACGTCGAGTATCAAGACGAATGCAAAGGTGAGTAAGTATACTGTTTCTTTGTTTCTTGTCGCATATCAGCTCTATTTGGAACTTATCATCGGCTTTCTTTGTTGTTTTTGGTCAATATACCTTTTGTTAGAAAGTTATATTCTAAATCTACAAACATAGTAACACTAAAGGAATGCTCCTTATTGTTTACTGACAGTGTTGTACATATACCTAGGTTTTTGGATGGCACAATGGATGTGGAAAAAAAATCAGTTGAGTTGATAAAGGATCCAAGTACTTCTAACTGCAACAAAGTTTCAAGTTCAGTGGAAAACAATTCCTTGTCTCATAACAATGAAGAGAACAATAAGGAAGAAGAAATTTTGCAGTTTTTATCAGGGCAAATTGACAATGCTGTGCAGTTGTGCATTGTGAGAGGGCAATTTCTTTCTGGTATCCAACTTCCCAAAGCGTCTGTCAAAAAAGTGTCACAGGCAAAAAGAAAACTGCTAGTTGAAGGAATGGAAAACCTTTTATACACCAGCAACATTGCATTCCAATTAGCAGCCACTTTAAATCGGGCACAGTTGGCTGAGAAGGATGTTCAGCAGATTAGAGTTTTCGGACAAAGCATAGAAGATACAGGTCCATCTCCCAAAATTATAGCAGCAAAATTGGCAAGCTCATTAATTCAGCTGGCGGAAACTTCTGGTCTCTCAATTAGGGCTTGCAATGGGCACCTTAATTTTTATTCTGCCATGAAACAAGCTTCTTTGGATGAAGATGTTCATATTGGTACTGTTTCTAAAGAATCTGCCAAAACGTGTGAGAGTAAAGGTAAATGTTTGAAGAACAGCTCTGAACATCCTGAGGCAAAAAGGCATAAGCTTCAGATCCGTTTGAAAAGATCCAGTTTTGATCCCCAAGAATTTGAATTGTATAGGCGATATCAGATTAAAGTACACAATGACAAACCCGATCAGGTCACTGAGACCTCATATAGGAGGTTTCTAGTTGACTCTCCCTTAGTTTTTGTTCCACCATCTGGTGATGATACAGTTCCTCCTTGTGGCTTTGGCTCTTTCCATCAGCAATATCTGATCGATGACCGGCTAGTTGCTGTTGGTGTGATAGACATTCTCCCTAGATGTTTGTCGAGTAAATATTTATTCTGGGATCCAGATTATGCCTTTTTATCCCTGGGAAAGTTCTCAGCTTTACAAGAAATAAGTTGGGTTAAAGAGAATCAAACCCATTGTCCTACACTTCAGTATTATTATCTAGGCTACTACATTCACTCCTGTCGGAAAATGAGATACAAAGCAGCATATCACCCATCAGAGCTTCTCTGTCCACTTCGATACCAGTAAGTTTTTCTGCATCTAGCAGATTATAGCTACTATTGGACATAGAGCTATTTTAAATTCCCCTTTTAGCTTACCATTCGTATGGGATGAACATCATTCCAGTCACAAACTATGAGCGTGATTTCTTGATTTCTTCACTTGTTGTCATTGTTATAACTGTCTTTTCTTTTACTTGACTCGAGGGATGGGGCTTTATTCTTTTAAGTTTGACAAGTGGTAATAATGTTTCCAGGTGGGTACCATATGATATTGCAAGACCTTTGCTCGATAGAAAGCCATATGTTGTTTTGTCAGATTTTGCCAGCTTACAAAATGAGAGCTCACCATGTATTTCTGAAAATGTCATGGGATGTCAACATGATGATATTGGCCAAGGAGACTCGAATGATGTCCGCATGGACTACGACTACGACGATGAAATGCTTGATCCTGAGTCTGAAAGCGATGATGATGAACCTGACACAGAAACAAGTTGTCAGACTGTTGGAGTAGAAGATGGAGATATTTCTAATATTGTGATTAGGGGTCAGGGAACTCGGGTGAGATACAAGGTAAATATGGAAACCTGCCAGTCTTAGTTTTCTGCAGAGAAAGAATTCTCTTGACTTAAATGAAAACTTTGCTTCTGAATGAACATTTCTTATACTGCAATTCATATTTTATTTGGTTTTTGTGATTTTGTTTTCTCGTTACGTTATGGTGTTACTGTTACTGATCTGTAGGATATTCAGCGAGTTTTTGGTCCCATCCAAAGAAGATCCTTAGAATCCCAGTTGCGTAAGTACATGAAGGTTGTTGGTGCAGAGTTGTCCGAGCGAATGGTCTATGCTCTTGGGTCGTACTTATAAATACCATTCCCTTTTCACATCATTCACCAGGGTATTCACAAATTAAGCGGTGTGTGTTTGACTGTGCACCGCAAGTCCTTGCCCAGTCACGCTGACCGGGTAGCATAAGGGAGTTGTTGTGGAATTTAATTTATTTCGTAGGTTAATTATTGCTTTCATTTGACTTATTTTCTGTAGCAAGTAAAGTTTATTAATCAAGGTTCATATGGCAGATTGTACGCATATTTATTGTCCTTTTTTCCTGTAGCTAGTCAATTGAATTATTGAGAGAAGTCGGATATTTTACAACAAACATGCTCTTATTTTTTGGTTGTTGTCGGTTTTTATTATGTTTAATATTACTACTATTTATTATTATTTCCTCAGAATCATTTTCTTGAATTTTGAAAAATTGATTTAACAGATAGGCATCCTTCTGAGTGTCAAAACTGTTTGCTAATTTCCTGCAAAATTCCGATTCGATGGGAAAAAAACTTCTGCAACAAAAGCCAGAATTGTTTATCCATGCTCCATAGGACTCTTGAGTAAGTTCTTTTTCCTTTTTTTTTTTTAGTTCACATTATAATTTACTAACATATTATTAGACGTCTACTGAGAGTTCAAATTCAACCAGCATCATTAAAAAAATCGCCACCGAGCATAGCTCATAAATTTGCACCTTATGAGATTTACACTATACTTAGAAATCTTTCCAGCTCTGGGCCAGGACTGTTCAGCTGATAGAATCCTGTGTTATTATTGCGTGATGAATCTACATGTGAACTGAATGTGCGAATATGCTTCTGATTACTTGTCAAATAATCCAAATTTGCGTAATTTATAAGTAAGACAGCAGTTGAACTTCATCAACCGTTGTGAATTCAACAAGTTAACCAACAATTATTGACCAGATTTAGGTGGGCGAGACACGCACACGCTTTAGGCTGTTTTAACAATTGATTTGGTCAGTATCCATCAATTAACCGGCCTACCGTGTCGAATCGATTCCTCCATTTGTTTTTCTTTTTGGTAAAGTTGGCAAAAGTTTATTCTGAAATTAGCTTCCTCGTTGGAGCTGCAGACTCAATCCTGCTTATTCAATTGGCTGAAAGAAACGTGGAGCATCTGCAGATTAATTGGCTCTATAGCGCGGGACGTGTCCAACTTATTCAAGTTATTGGTCTACAGCTCGGAAACAACTAACCCAAGTTCCAATCATGAATAAAAGAATTTGAAACCACTGCTTAAATATCGTGTATGGTTCATATTTGACCACTTCACTGTTGCTTGCCTGAAAGAAAAAATCTTTTTCCTATGGGTTGGCTTCGTTTAAGTCTCAGAAATGGCATAGATATTGACACATTTGTTATGGACATTTTTGAGTCAAGTCAATTATGGTTCGCATTTCCTCAGGCGAGATTGAAGAACAAGCCAGCATTTTGCATTAAGGATTAGAGACTGAACAGGCAGTCACCGGAGAACAGCTAGGCCTTCCATGGGATCAACGATTACTGGATAACAACAATTGATTTTCAGTTGAACACATAATCCATCCATGTCTGAACATTAACTAGCCCAGAATCAATAATTGAGTGTTTTTCAATTAGGTTATTGACAGTGCATTGCATTTGCCGAGCTGCTGCTGAATTGAAGAATAACCGAGTTTGAGCATTCACAAGTTGAATGGGAAACTTGATGGTTAAAGAATATACAGGTGGACTTGATGGGTAGTAGTCAAGCATCATCTGCGTCACTTCCGCCAACATGAGCTTCATGACTTACCCAATAATTGCTTCCGTCAGGGCCGGAAACCTTAAACCTGCTTGACAAAATAACCCATTAAAACTTGTGAAACATATTTACGCAGTTGTACTCAGATTTTCTTTATCCATCTCATAGTTTACACTGACCGTTCAAGGACGGATTTCCCTTCCTTGTACTTTTGGCTCTTTTCATGGGCAGTCTCCTGAAAGAAACTATTCAGATAACTAATTGCATCAAGTAACATACAAAGACTAATATTTTTTTTAAATCTCTGCCGCCAAATCTTACGTATTTCCAACCGACAATTGATCCACACCCAACACAGAAAATGTCAGCCACTGTATGCATCCCAGTCATCATCAATCTCTCCTCTTTCTCTCCAACAGAAACATTCACACTGTCAGTCAACGATAAATGATCAATTGTGAGCATAAATGTCTAATGACTCATTTTTTCAGAAGATCATGAGATCGGACTGTCCATAAAAATACAACCATATCATCTGATTCACTATTTGCCCACTGAAATATGATAACTGCAGTTAACTCATCATGTAATTCATCTCACCTACACTGCTTACAGGTTACTCAATCAGAACACAAATGGCAAACAGGATTTAAAAGATTGACGCTTTAAGGTCATGAACGGCTATTTTCTCATTATATGATGAACAAATACTAGTATCATTAGAAAGAAATAGGAAATTTACTATAGAGCTACAATGATCCATATCCACTAGACACCTGTATATATATACTAATAAGTACTAATGTACTCGGAAAAGAGGTCGTTCACGTCTTCAGACAGTGGCCAAGAATCTGCAAGAGATATACAAGCTGCATCTTCTGCATATCTAAAGAGTACATACAGTTGACTCTTCTCAAAAGCACCACAAGAATTCTTTTGGCTTTAGTTTGAACAACATGAGTAATCTTATCACATTGGCAACTGTTCAGGTCATAGGTCGGACATTAAGTTATTTTAAGAGAATGTAATTAATGTATGTTAAAGAATTCTTTTTCTTTTCTATTTCTTTTGTTGGCATGTATTGATAAGGTGCCAAAATTAGAAAACTTACACCTTACTGAAGAGATAAGCTTTCCCATGCCTGCAATGGAAAGACTGAATAAAAGAACACAAACAAAAAGTCAGAAAATTTGCTTCTCACAGACCCCCATTCTTCATTTGTTCGATTTTATGAAATTTTCTTTTGAGTTAAAAGACAGAAATAGCCACCTCCAATATGCTAAATCATAAAGTATTTCTTTCAAAAATATATATATATCAAGTTTATATATAATATGATTTTCAAATATATATATAATATCAATGTCCAAGCTTCGTCTAAGCATTAAAGGAAAATTCAAACAAATACCATCCACAATGTATCTATTATGTCTATGTAGACTCTCGTCTCCTACAACATTGTAAAACTTGCAACTATGATAGCATATGTCCATATGGCCAAGTCTGTGTGTAGATATGCATGCATATGACTTTCCAACTATGATCAAGAACCAACTGGCCCATCACATGAGCCAAATATCATAACGCATTTACCCCTTCGGACAGAACTTTCCAAGTTTTCTAACTAGAATAACATTAGACATTACACATACAGACGTATTTTTGCATCTGGATAAGCGTCGTAACTCCAGCAGAGACATTATACACTAAACTGCTCAGCAAAAATCATATACACACCTAAAGTCTGAATTTGACCATAGCTCGACAATTGTAAGAATCATTATGCCGCAAATAAACGAAGTTGAAAACTCAGAATTAACCACTACACTGGCATCAAGTTTCACAACTATGGAAAAACAGCCATGCTGCTTCAACTCAATTTCACCAATCTGATTATTTATTCTCTCTTGCTTAGAATTATCTTCCTAACTCACAATGCACAAGACTCAATCACAAACCAAAACAACACAAAAGAAAAAAAGGATTGCCCCGCATATGAATGAAGTCCAAACATTAAACACTCTGGTTAATATCATAGCATGGTATCTGTGCAGCATTTTTGAGCTGCCAAGACAACTTATATTCAACAAGTCAACTATAGTAACATCATAAACGGCAATAACTAGAAAGCATAATTGAACCTCAGCATCTTGACAGACTAAAATGATATACATAGATTATGTTCAGTTCTACATATATTAAGTCAAAATAGAAAGATCTCAGCAGTTAACACAACATACGCTGATCAGGTACCAATCTCTACAATAGAAACTGAAGCCGAAAGCCATTAACTATCATCACTATGGATAATGCTACTCAATTACAACCAAAAAAGGGAAAAAAAAATATCTTCTTCAATTATACAGAAAGTCATCATCAAATTATTGTTCATATACAACTTGATCATCCATAATCACAACTACCATTTCAAAAAAAAAAATGCATGATTCTAAACAAAAATAAAATAACACAAAAATTAAAAAAGAAAACGCGCACACACAAACCCAGATGAAAATTCCACATGAAAACAACAAATCAGAGGTCAAAAAAAAAAAAAAAGGAAAAAAAAACAAACACCTTAGAGACGACGTCTTCACATAAAGCAAGATGGGTCCTGCAGTGCTTGCAGCTATAGATCTTCCCTTCAAGATTCACCACA
This sequence comes from Citrus x clementina, assembly GCF_000493195.1. Taxonomy (NCBI): domain Eukaryota; kingdom Viridiplantae; phylum Streptophyta; class Magnoliopsida; order Sapindales; family Rutaceae; genus Citrus; species Citrus x clementina. The sequence continues at coordinate 1,117,614 of NW_006262274.1, forward strand.
AATAGCCTCCCCATAATTCTTCACACTACTCTACCAACAGATCTTTGCAGAAAAAAAATACACACAAAATCAAAAATCAAACAAGACGGTGGTGGTTGAATGAATCAATGAAAACAAACAAAAAGAAAATTACTTGAAAATAAAGAAAATTTAACAAAAGGGAGACGCTTGAGAAAGAAATAATGGGAAAGTTGAATATTTTGATCAAGTTTGGCTTACTTCTCTATTTTGGTTTGGTTTCTGAGTCCTTCTTGTTGTTCTTGTCGCCGTTTAATGTGACGAAAAAATTAGTTTTGCAAGAAATATGGCCCAAAAAGTTAATCACATTTTGTTTGTCTGACAAAGGTGGAATCTGCGAGACGTGTATTCTACGTGATTTGTTTTCATCTACTTTTCGTTTAGTGATTATTTACGGATAAATTGTAATTACATAAAAAAGTTTTTCAATATATATATATATATATATATATATATAAACAAGTACATTTAAAAAAATATAATATTTTGGATATCAACTTGGAAATCTCATGTATCTTAAATGCTAAAAATTTGTTGATAGCAATTAGCAAGTAAATTTAAATTGAAACAATGAATATTTTGTGAAAAACAATTAAAAAATTTAACGACATATATTGAATTTCATTTCTCATGCCCTCATGTTTGTATTTGATTTTGATCCTTCAGTTTTGTTTTATTTTATTTATTTTCTTGGTTTTCTTTGTTTTTATTTATTCCACTTTCTCTCTGGGGAATAATGAACCACTTTTTTTTTCTTCTTTTTCAAATGATAATTAACTTTTAGGATCAGGTTACGGTGCAACTGTAGTACCGTACTACAGTTGCATCCAACCGTTAGATGCACTTAGCGTCCACTGACATTTAACAACTGAATATAACTGTGGCACGGTACCACAATTACACCACAGGTTTCCCCCAACTTTTATTCGGCTAAATTAGCTTGATACCAAAGAAAGAGTACACATTTATTTAGAATTAAGCTATCCTGACAAAAGTAAAGAATATTGCTAGAGATTCTAGTTTGTATCCTTTTTTAGACTCCAAAAAAATTACTATTATACCATGAATATCATATAAGTTGTGATACAAATTGAGATCTCTAACATTATTCAAAAGTGAACGTATTATATTACTAATAATAATGACTTTAATATTAAATGATAATTTTAATCCTGAAATTATAATAACAAAAAACAAATAGCTATATGACACAAAAGTCAATTCACTACTGTTGTGGTTAAACCTGCAAACAATCCACTTCATGGTTCAAGGACAACATAATAATTGCATGTCCATTGTTCGACACTAGTAATTTTTTTATACATCTTATTTATTTTGAGGTTATATCAGGATCATCTCCTTGTCTTCATATGAACAAATTATATTAATATTGGTGATTAATAAATTAAAAAGAAAAAATAGTTAAATCATAATCATTTGTTAATATTAAAATACAAATGATAAAAGATTTATAAAAGATCAAAAATACTCATATTAGGAGAGGATCGTGATCTAATATTTTATCAACCAACTAATTAATCAACAAACAAACAGTAATGTTACACCCTAATGGTTACTGTATGGTTATTTATTAGTTTTCAAGTCCTAATTAAAGCAGTGCGACGATACATATAAACTCAAAGGAAAAAGAAAAATTATTTCTAAAGAATTCTAGCTTCTACAATAACAAGAATGAACAAGCAAATACTCCTAGTCCCCTCAAAAGAAAGTGATTTACATATGAAATTTGGCTGAACAAGTACATAACATACAATAATTATATAAAAGTAGCAGCATCCATAGTGAAGTATTGATATTGAATTTTACAATTACTTAATTAAGAGAACCCAAGGCATGAAATTTTATGAAATGGGTCACTGGTTAAATGTAGCCACAAAGCTGATGGGCCCTTTGCCAGTAAAAGCAGCCTGGATTCCAAAGATTAAAAATGCTACCATTGCTAGACGAGCGTGCTTGATTTCAGCCAATTGAAGATTTTCAAGCTTCCCAGGATCTGAGGCCAAGCCAAGAGGATCAAAATACCCACCAGGGTATAGTCTTTTCACTGGATCAAGCTCTGCATTTCTTTGATATTCTATGTACCCAATCACAATAACTTCAATCCAAATCAATGTTGTTAATGAAAATGGAAGTGGTTGGCCAAGATAAGATGAACCCTCCACCAGCTCCACCTGAATAAAGGAACCCAAAAAAAAAAAAAAAGGTTGCAGGTTTAGTGTATAGAGCCTATTCCTTGTCTGTGTTGTGGCCATAGCTATCGATATCACCATTGTTGTCATTCAACAAAAGAAAATGATTGGATGAGAAGAAGACACGATTCAGGAAACGTATGTTTCTGCTGGTTATATATGAATTTTGGGGCACCAAAATATCGACGTATAGTTTGTCGGTATTGCAAATGTCTGTACAGAAAAGATTACAATTTGATTTGGGACCAAAGAGATATACGACACTATTCTTTTAACACTATTACCTTTTTATTTTGAGAAAAATATGGATTGTTCCAAAGTCCAAGTAACCTAAATTACTTGTTTGTGTTCTTTTTTCAAAGTACAAGATTTAAAGGATGCAGTGTGTAATCCCTTGTCCTCAGATAAATTCTTAGCTAATCATCAGCTTCAGTAGGAAAGAGCTCAAATTCACGTCTTATAAAGTGCAGATATGCGCATGGAGACCAAGAAGTTAAGCTAGATTTTTAAGATACGTACCTTTCCAGCATCCTGCCATGCGACACCAGTGAGAGCTTCAACAGCAATGGCGCCAAGGGTACCCAACATGGCCCACCTTCCATGAATCAGCTCACATTCTCTAAACCTCTGCAGCCCAAATACCTCCGTGTACGGCTGCAGCGGCGTCGGCTGCAGCTCCCCGGAATCAGTAATCACTCCGAGAAGCTCGCCGACATCGTTCTTGGCCAAGTTCTGATCCAACGAGTCAAAATCATACTGCAAGTACTCTGTTGGCTTCCCCAGCCCCAACGGGTCGAACCCACGGTCACCCACCATTGTCCCGTCGAGCCATTCCGGCGGGGTGGCGCCGGGGAACCAGACAAGCCGGTCGGAGTCTCGTGTAGGCCTGGCCTTTTTGGCTGGTGGGGATTTTTTCTTGCGAAAGCTGAACCTGGCTTGGAATTTTCCCGATCTTTGTTTCACGACAGCCCCATGAATTCTCGTCCCGAAGAAATGTGATGCTGCTGCTGTAGTGGTGGTGGCCATCGCTGATAATTTGATATTGGATAGAATATGTGACTTCCAGTGTATAAATAAATATAGAGCGTTAAAGGAATTTTATTTTGTGGGCTTCTTTCTTCTTCTTTTTTTCTTCCCCCGTTTTCGTTTTTGTTTTTGTTTTTGTTTCTGGTTTTATATTTATTTATTTATTCATTTGGCGGATGTGAATGGGGAAAATAAGGGCCTTATCTTTCTTAGCCTTATCTGTTGGTAAAGAGGTGGATGGTTGATGGCTTCTCCACATGATCGTGTGGGGGTCTTGTGACAATTTCGTGGCATTTTATGTCCGAGTTGGACTACTAACACCCCTCTCATCTCCTCATAAAATTTTCTTTTTAATTATATTTATTTTATTTTTAAAAATATCTTTTTTTTAGATATACTTTTTTAAGTTCTCAATTTTTATTTGATTTATTTTATTGTTAAAACTCAAAGTATTATTGTGCTATTTTTTAATTATTTTCAATTTTATTATTAATCTACACACAAATTAAAAAGTTATATGGGTAATAAGTTTTTTAGTGTTAATCTTTGACTGAAATAACACATATTTCAATTTATAATTTGAAAGCAATTTTAAGTATAAAAAAATTTAATCCATAAGAAATCAAAAGAGAACAATAGATTATTTTAAATTTGTTTAATTTATTTTAGTTAAATATGAAGTAACAGTACCAATCCGTTAACTTCCGTCTACAAGCGCTGACATTATAAGGGTAATTTAGTCTTTTAAGATTAACGAAACTTATGATTTAAAAAAACGACATATCATCTTATTTACCTAGTAAAAAATTACATGTCATATGATATATATTGATAAAAATGATATGGCATCCCATTTATCGGATAATTGTTAATAATTGCTAAAAAAATTACTTTACAATCGAATCTACTCCTCCAAAATTTAACCTAAATTTTTTAAGATCTACTCCTCAAAACTCCAACTGAAAATTTTTATGGTATAATATGTATAATTGTAAATAATATGTTGTTAATAATTTTTTTATAGTATAATATGTATATTTTTTATGGATAATTGTTAATAATATGTACCATTAATAATTCTTTTTTTTTTGTCAAAAAAATGTATTGTTAATAACAAAATAAAAAAATGTGTATTGAAAATTTATGTTAATTTTTTGGGTACATTTATCTTTTTACCTTATTTTGAGTTTCAATGGCAAAATAGTCAATTTGCTATAATTCTGTTAACTTTCTAACGGAAGTTAACGGATTGGTGGACGGCAGAAATATTTTGTCAACTTAGGGTGTACGAGTGATACACTTGAAAAGCGTTCACACACGTTTGATACGAGTGTTATTAAAGGGTATATGGCTGATAATTTCCCTTTTATTATTCATTGAGTTATAATATCTAGTAGTTAAGTTTTTTTTTACTTTATTAACATACCAATAATGATATTTATCATTAAATCTGATTATTTTTTGTATTTTTTAGGGTGAAATTGTAATTTTCGTTTTGGGGGTAAAATGATCATTTTTTATGTTTCCGTTAGTTTTCTTAACAGATTCCAAACGGAAGTGGAAAAGTGAAATAAAATGTAATTTTAGGTGGATTTCAGTCAAAAAAAGAAGGAATTGTATATTTTTTGAAAAAGTTATAAAAAACGGGTGGATGACTGGACGGTGGATATTTTTCCTATATATATATATAACACTAAGAAATTGATATCTTGGTAAAAAGCATGGGTGTTGTTGCTATCGGTATAAACTTTTTCATTCATTAAAATCTCATCGGTTGTGAATTTACTGCATTATTGAGAGATACACATATTGTTATGTATTGTATTCTAATTAGTTGAGATGTAATACGTGACAAATTAACAAATAATAAAATATACTCTAACAGCACTAAAAGAATTTTTAAATGTTAATTATACAACAAATGATAACGCATACGTATCATGAGATTTTCATAACTCAACTAAGCTCGTTAAGAAAGGATCATAAATCTGTAGTCAGATTTATTTAATCATAAATGTCACTTTAATTAGTAGGATTATGTCCTTGTCCAAGGTAAGAGAAACACTCAAGGAGAAGTTCACAAGTCATACGTGCATTTTTTTTTTTTTTTCCTTTCTTCTAATTCTACTGGTGAGAACCCCATAGCCTCAGAAAATAAATTAGCTAGTGTTCGACCAAGAGTCAGTGATAGCTAAGCAAACTATAATTTAACTTAATCAGCATTGGTTGGCTGGATTTCTAAAAGATTTAGGATAATAAAAAATAATGTAGTTTTTTTTTTTTTTTTTTGGATATGGGATAAATCGTAAGTAAAACAACAGATTTGTGACCCACTAAACCCTCCAGCGCAATGTAGAATTAACTAATCAGGAATTGATATTGAGATATCTTTACCTTCGAAACTATTGTGGATGCAAATGTCCAAATTTCAGAATTTGGGAATTCGAACAGTACTGTTGTTTTGCTAAACTAACGTCATATTATTGGAGCTTAAGCCTTTTTCTCTATTGTAGCTTTCTCTCCCAGAAAAAGAAGAAGAAGAAAAGAAAGGAAAATCCTCAGAAAATACACATGAAGTAGAAAGTCTTTTGATTTTTGCTCCATGTTTCAGTTTCCTCTTCTTTTATGTGGATAAATATACTTCTACTTCATCCAAAATTTCGATGTGTGCTAATTTTTGGAGATTTATGAAGCCTACACGTTCTAGATCGAAAAAAGTATTAGAGGTGGTAGATTTGATCATTTGGCAACAAATCAATGACTTTATAAAATTAATTGACAATACCAACTCTGACAGCGGAGCAATGACTTTAACAAGAACTGAGAGGTACTCTAAATAGAGCTCGAATCGAATGTGTTATCTGCACATTAAGAAAATGTATCTTTTATTGATCATTTGAATGCACAAATTTTCCTCTTGCATGTTGCCATGTCGGTTAATTTTCATTGCTCTAACCCAATTTTTTTTTATTTTTTTTTAACTATAATGGATCACATAAATTTATAATGTGTTTACTTGTGGATTTGAGGAATAAGAATGAAACTTATGTTTACTTGGCATGGAAATAAAATGTAATTTGAGAATAAAAATAAAATGTATAGGTCCCACACAATTTGAGAATAAGGAATGAAAATCTCATTTTCATGGGGGGTTGGGAATGAGAATGAAATATAAATTTATTTTTTTTATCCTTATAATTTTTTCATATTTCTTAAATTACCCTTGTTCAAATCACAAATAGTTTTATTATTTTAAATGTCATTAATTATTATTATTATTAATAAAATTTATTAACTTTATTATTTTAGTTATTATTAATTATGACATACTACAGTTTGTTAATCACATAAGTTAACAAAATTTAATAATAATAACAACAATAAAGATAATATTGTTAATAATGCTAAATTCATTATTTTTATTTATTTATTATTATTATAACAAAAATAATAATGATAATATTGTTAATAATGATAAATTAATTATTTTTATTAATTATTAATACTATGAGTATTTTGGTAAATTGATTCTCATTCATATTCTCCATTCTCATTTATTTTGCTAAGTAAACACATTAATGTCATTCCAGCACATTTTCATTTCCATTTATTTTTGTCAAGTAAACATTAAAATCTCATTCTCATTCCTCATTCTTATTCCAATCCATTCGTATTCCCAACTTATTCTCATTCCGTCACATTCTCATTCATATGAACATGAAACATGAAGTAAATCGCACCATAATGCTTATGGTTATTTGTGTCATTTGTTTTTTTTAAAATATATATATATATATATATATATATATATATATATATATATATATATATATATATATATATATATATATATATGTGAAATAAGGTCACCGTGATTTGGTTGATGCTACAGAGCGCAGCATCTGATGATTCCCCAGGCACATAAGACAGTTTCATAAAGAAGGACAAGAGACGGCAGTATCTATCTTCACCTGACGGACACGATCGGGTTGCAAATACTTGGCAAAAAAGAACGACAAAGATTGTACGTGCGTGTATGTCAAACCCTCTGATCGCAGCCACTCAAAACTTAACACGCGTTCTTGCTAAAGTAACTATAACCAGACCGCCCTCGACAAGAAGACAAAACTCTCTCGTCAACGTCAGATAGACCCCACGTCGCCACGTGGCATCTTACGTGACCTTCCACAAATATCTTCGCAGCATCTCCCCTGCTTTACCCTGTCTTAAGCGCCCTGTTTTTCGGCTCTGCTTTTGTGTTCTTCGCTTCTCTTCTATCCGTCCAGGCATGTGAATATTGTTTTTATCGTATTATCAGCTCTTATTACTTTTTAGTACTTAACTTCGGTTTATTATTTGTTCACCGTTTACTTGCTTCTGGGTATTATGCTTTTGGGATTCTTTGATTCAATTCTGTAGAGTTTGTACTTATGATCCCTAATCTGCGTGGTTGCTAGAAAAATTTGAAAGAAAATTTGATCTCAGTTTTTGAAATTGATGATCATTTAATGGGTCTGCTTGCATCTCGATTTAGTTTCTTTGAAAAGAATTAAAATTTGCTTTATTGGTATGTGCTTTCTCGAGTTTAAAATTCGAAACTTTATTTTTTTGCCCATTAGCACGCGTACAAAGATTTAATATTGCTTTTGGCTTTAATGAGGCATGAAAATTTGCATAATTAATCATCCTCGCCGTCAGCTATGGGCGTGCTTTAGCAAAATTTTTGTTCTTTAATTCTTTGTTCAATCTAACGGTTACCTAAATGGCATGTTTTCTTCTATGAAATGGTTGTTAACTACATTTTGTTGTTTCACTTCAGGCATATCGCTTCTGAAAATGAAGGTTACCAGGGGCAAAGGAGCAGTCAAGAAGGACAAAAATGAAGTAGTGAAGCCTGTTGAGGACAGGTTAGAACAAAATAAAAATGACCCGAATGCATAGAAGAACATATTGGCTTATTAATCTCGATCCTATGCTATGCTACTTCATCCTTTTTGGTGATCTCAATTGGGCAATTGTCCCATCTCCTTGTTCTCAGAGCTGCAGGAAAGCGAAAGGCTGTGCTTAAAGCTAGTAGGAGTAGCAACAAGCGCACCAAGAATGTCAAGTCAGCAAAGAAAGACCCTAACAAGCCGAAGAGGCCTCCTAGTGCTTTTTTTGTTTTCCTGTAAGAGTCTCTCAATTTCAAATACTTTAGCAGAAAACTAGTTGAGCATTTTGAAGATTTCCTCGTGTTAATATCATGTAAATGCTGCAGAGAAGAGTTCAGAAAGGTTTACAAACAAGAGCATCCCAATGTTAAAGCTGTCTCAGCTGTAAGCATCTATCCATAATTATCATAATTCATTAACCTAATTTGATAAGACTTCTTATGTCGAGGAAGAAATTCATTTTGTCAATTGATGCTGTGATTGAAGGTGGGGAAAGCTGGGGGAGAGAAATGGAAGTCGCTGACTGATGCAGTAAGTTCCAAAATATCAACTGGAAGTTTCTTAAATTTGTTGGGGCTATTAATTTGAAGGCAGCAATAATGAATTCTGCAATCCCTTTTTCGAACTTTGCTTGGGACCAAAGATTAAGAAGGAGCACTGGATGGTGAAATTTGTCATATGCACCACTTGAATGATGTGGCATGTTCGAAATTTACACATGAATTAGTTCATATAACTACTAATGCAAATATTAAATTAAGTGTGTAGTAAGTTCTTTTCTCTGTGATTAAGTTCTTGGGTTTGGAGAAGTTTATGCTAGTTGCTTATATCTTACCTCCGTCGGTGGTTCTTCAGGAAAAAGCCCCATTTGAAGCAAAAGCAGCAAAAAGGAAATTGGATTATGAAAAGCTGATGACAGCATACAACAAGAAACAGGTTTGATTGAATCCCTTTTTTTTTTTATTGGTTTGGATTTGTTTCATTCCGTTTTCCTTTCGACTTCTCACTGGACTTGAATACATTTGGATCAGGAAAGTACTGAAGATGAAGATGAAGAGGAGTCTGAGAAGTCAAAATCCGAGGTGCATGACGACGATGATGATGAAGAACTTGAAGAGGTAAGTATGTGTAAAATTCATATGTGACATATCGTTAGCATGAGGGAAGAATTTTTAAACTTCAGACTATTCTAAAAATGAAAGTACCGTAAATTTTACTATGAAATTGTCCCCAACTAAATCAAAGTACATATCTACGTATTATATTGAATTCTTTTCCGTTCTTTCTCCTTTGTTTCTGCATCTAATTCCAATTTGAATTGGCAGGAGGATGAAGAGGAGGACGACGACTAGATTCAGGAGCGCCACTGGGTATAGTTCCTTTGCTTTATCCAGAAAAAATCCTGGACGTTGTATGACCATGCAGTTGGGTTATTTTGTGTTTTTAACTATAAAAGAATTCAACTCTTCGTTCTGCCAACTTGTAATGTAATGCTGGTACTGCATTCATCTGCAGTCTGCATATATACCTACTGTTTTGAGTAATGTTTTATATATGGTTACAGAGTTTGTATGTAATTTGATGTGGCCAACCAACCCGACTCTTGTACAAATCAGTAATTACTAGTTGCTAATAAAGATAAGTCACCACTTGACACACGACAACTTATAGTGGAGCCGCATAATATGCCCTATCAGTCTGTATCCCAACTTTGTATCCATACCATTATTGTTTTTATTTAATTCAAACTTTTTTTTTCAATTCACAATCAACTAGGTTTTAAAACAAAAATTTTATCTTGAGATTTAAGGGCTCGTTTGGTATGCTAGATTGGATCGGATCGGATCGGATTAGATAAGATAGGATTGGATTGGATAATACTGGATTATATATAATATTATGTTGTGTTTGGTATGCCATGAGATTAGATAGTAATTAATAATATGTCTCATATATTAATTTATTAAAATCATCGTAAATTTACTTTAAAATGACATGTAATATAATTTAACTTAAATCAATAATTATTGGTAAATTTATTAAAAAAATGCAAAATCTTCCCTTAATTTTTTTTAATATTTAACATGTTATAGTTTTTAGGGAAAATATCCACCGTCCACCTATTTTTTACACCTTTTTCAAAAATACACAATTCCTTCTTTTTTTGGCTGGAATCCACCCAAAGTTACATTTTTTTTCACTTTTCCACTTCCGTTTGGAATTCGTTAAGAAAACTAACGGAAACTTTAAAAAATGACCATTTTACCCCCAAAACGAAAATTACAATTTCACCTTAAAAATTACAAAAAATAATTAGATTAAATCTAATTATTTTCCCCATCGGTCAATAAATAAATTAATTCCATAACCATCAAATACATGTTTTTTTTTTAAATATATCTGTAATTAGAATGCTAAATTATAATAGTAGTATTAAAAATAGCTCAATCTCACAAATCATCAATTGAATTTAAGATAAGTAGAGTTTTATTATTAATTGAGTTATAATCTCTAGTAGTTAAGATTTTTTTGTACTTCATTAAAGTACCAATAATGATATTCATCATTAAATCTTATTATTTTTGGTATTTTTTAAGGTGATTGTAATTTTCGTTTTGGGGGTAAAATGGTCATTTTATTAAGTTTCCGTTAGTTTTCTTAACGGACTCCAAACGGAAGTGGAAAAGTGAAAAAAAATGTAACTTTAGGTGGATTCCAGCTAAAAAATGAAGGAATTGTGTATTTTTGAAAAAGGTGTAAAAAATAGGTGGACGGTGGATATTCCCTAGTTTTTAATCCCATGAATAGTAGAGGACAGAGTTTTATCATAGAAAATGTAATTCCAATGGTCCCCTTGGGATGAAATTTTGCCACTATTTGGATTAAGTGGTGAGCTCATTATTGTTATGTTATCTTTACTTTTTTTACACCAAACATGACATAAAGATTATTTTACACTAAAGTTATCCAATCCCATGATAAATAACTAAAACCAAACGGGGCCTAAGGATATAAAATGCCTGGCCTGGTATCACGTATCTTCTCAAAAGCTCAGGAGGAGAGGATTCTTATCCGAATCACAGAATTTTGAAGCAAAATGGGGCTCCATTCACTAAATGGAAGCCCAAAATTCTTTGCCCTTTAGTGTTATCATAAGTTCACCAAATTTCAAACATCTGTACAACTGAAGTTAATAATAATGTACCCCAACATATGTAAATGATGAGTAAATAATACTTCGAGCAGAATAATTAATGGACCGTTATTGCTTTCTTTAATGATTAAAGGAAAACAAATTATAACATCATGTCTTGGATCTTGGGATAAATGGCAACCACTTTCTAGCCCATTATGTATTATCATACAGAAACTATAGAGAACAAATGCAGCTTTTAGCCACAAAACCTGAGATCCAGATCAAACTATGATCATGATACACACGTGTCGATGTTGGGACATGTCACGGAAAAGTGACAACCCGATTGGTCACACGGTCGTCGAGTGGACAACAATTGCCATCGTCATCATCACCATCATCAATAATAATCAAAAGCCCAAAAAAAAAAAAAAAAGGAGTTGTAAATAAAAATGAAAATTAAAGTCACCCACCACAATTCCAACTTTTGGTTTCATAGTGTTTTTATGCGAATCATAGTTTAACCCACGATTGAATCTTTTATGATTGTAACGCATTATCAATAGTCATTTCAAATGCCAGTCGAAATAAATTACAAAACAAAAATTAATAAACGACCACAGTGGGAGTCGAACCCACGACCTTTTGATCCGAAGTCAAACGCGCTAATCCACTGCGCTATGCGGTCAGATTATTTAATAACCCCTAATTAATTATTCTTAAAAGATTAACTTCAATTTTCGAATGAGATTCCCAATTTCTCATGATCAAACTGCTAACAGGAGAACATGGAATTTTTTTTTTTAAAAAAAAAAAATCATCAGAAATTGTGGATACATCGATTTTGAAAATTTTGACCTCGGGGCTTGATGTCAATAGTGTTAAAATATAAACATTTTTAAGTACATATCCATATTATTAAATAAGAGCACCTTTAATTTATTTTTTTTCAAGATTATACTGCAATCTACAGATAATTTAAAATGGGGTCACTAAAAGTTTAAAGTTTTATAGTTATATCATAACAAGAATTTGTCTTTTATAGTTTGGGGTTCTATGTCAATAAAAAAGAGATCTACTCTTACCTAAAATTTATTCACAATGGAGGCCGATGAATTCCCAAAAGACTCGAACTCTCACTTTTATTGTTGAAAGTGAGGTACACCAACCACTGATATGGGTGTAGTTGGCGGCCTCAAATGTGAAATTGGTTTCGCGTTCTGTGGAAGAGATGTGAATGGCATAAAATTTTACTGAAAATTCAACCCAAGAAAAGAAAAAAAAGGTAAAATTATGATCTCCATTGAACCCGCAAAATGAACGTAATTAGGTAGCATTGTGCCCTATTTTTCAAGCAACAAGCAAACAAGTACCGCCACTAAATCAAAATAAAAACAATTGATTGCAAGTCTAGCTAGAGTTCACTATTTACTATTCACTAACATCTTTTTGTCAAGGGAAAAGCAAAGCCCAGTTGATTATTTTAGGAAAATTTAGCTTAAGTGATAGCTTGTCAATTAAAGAATAATTAGTGGAGATGAAGACTTTAAATTAAATACAAATCACAAAGTGGGATTATGTCTAATACTCGTTGATTAGAGACAAGGAAACCAATTATTAAACCTCAAAAAAGTTTATAATGACTTTGGTCGGCAAAGTCAATCAACTTTTGTCATTTACCTTCCACTTTAGAGGTAGGTTTTTCTTTTATAAATGTCCTTCTCCAATTAGAAAAATATCCAATGGCCTTGGTGCCCAACATCTTGCAACATTTCATGAGAAAAAGAAAACTTTGATCATCACGATAGGTGCACAATATCAATACGTGTGAAGTACATAATGCAACACTACTACTGGGATTCCGAAATGCAATTAATATTTATGCAAATGCGTGGAGTTTTACTTTTTACCCTACCAAGTAGCATAATAGTTTTAGAACAGATTAATATATATATATTAAAAAAAAAAAAACTTATCTTCAAATCAAATATTACAGACCATTATCTAATAGTTTTAGTTTTAGTTTTAGTTTTTGGTCATGCCTTGATCTCTCCGGCTCATTTCTTAATCTCCTGGGTTCCACAAAAAAGGCAAATAAATCAAATTCATATCTTACGAGTCATTGAAATTTGATCCTTCACAACGATCTACTGGTGCTAAACAGAAATGCATGCGCGTACGTCACTGTAAATGTTACGGCTTTGCCATTAATTTGCTCCCCTGGTAGTTGGCTTGTGACTCTCAGTCTCTTTTCTTTCTTTAAACGTAGCCGTGTGTGATGGATGGTATGGGTAGGGAGGCGTTAGCTACGGCCTATGAGTCAAAAGAAGACACCGAAACTTTCAAAAATTCATACATTTTTTGGCGCAGCAGAGACAAAAAAGCAAAAATAGACAAAAATGCATGTGATCTTCTTCACGGTCACAGATTCCACCGTCCTGAAAATAAAGGATGCCACACGTGCGACGCTGACACATCCATTCGTGTGTGACAAGAAGGGCAGGCCGCTGGTTGCTGACGTTGGGAAGTGTAAGAATTTGTACAAAACTGCTTTAAGATTTGTCAGTGCACACGTGTGACTCAGACCTCGTGTCTCGTGGCTGACCACTCAGTTGACTGTCTCTTTGATTCAATTGGCATATACCCGGGTAATTTTTAAAAACCTCCCCTGAGGTTTGAGGCTGTTGCAAGTAGATGGTAAAACTTATTTTATTTGTAAAAGACCCCCTACCGTTAGTTAAAATTTTCATTGACCAACTGTTGATTTTAAAAAGATAATATTACCCCCAATAATAATTTATGTCAGTTAAAATTTCCTTAAAATCTTTAAAAAAATAAAATTACAAACTTAAAAAAAATTATATTTTATATCAAATAATTAAGATTTGTAATTTTATTACAAACTTTAAAAAATTATATTTTTATATCAAATAATTAAGATTTTTAATTTTATTACAAATTTAAAAAAAAAGTTTACGTCAGTTAAAATTTCCTTAAAATCTTAAAAAAATTAAAATTACAAACTTAAAAAAATTATATTTTTATATCAAATAC